>NC_056728.1:1215647629-1215690129 GCF_019279795.1 Protopterus annectens | reverse complement strand
ACTTCAACGACACGCCGGAACATCGACAGGGAAATCGCGAGCCCCAGAAGATCGACAGCGCAGAAGACCGACGCGACGGGACCTAGAAGATCGACAAGCAGAAGACCGACCCGACGGATGAAAGCACCGACGCTGAGGATGCCGAAATGGGAAAAGGCTGTGTAAGTATGCGGTAGTGACGGACGTTAGGGTGCGAGTAAGGTAAGTGTGGATAGGGGCGGGATAAGTGAGTTAGGCTTAGGAGCGGGTCAGGTAAGTGCGGTAGTGATTGTGTTTGGGTTAGGTGGGATAAGTGAGTTAGGGTTAGGGAGCGGGTCAGGTAAGTGTGCGGTAGTGATTGTGTTTGGGTTAGGGGCTAGATAAGTGAGTTAGGTTAGGAGCGGGTCAGGTAAGTGTGCGGTAGTGACGGCCCTTAGGGTTAGGGTTTGGGTTAGGGTTGTAGGTAGTTGTGTATGTGAGGTTTAGTGTGGGTTTGTAGGGATTTTGGTGTGCTTGTGTTGTGTATGTGTTTTTTGGACGGGGAATGTGTTTTGTTTGTTGATTGTGGTGTGTGAAGTGTATGAGGTTTCGTGTTTGTGTACCGTCGGTTATTTCGTTGTCGGGCATGTGGGATTTCGTGTTTTTGTGCTGTCGGTTATGTGGTTTCGGTGATTGCGTTGTCGGTGTTTTGGTGTTTCATTTATGTGAGGTAGAACCATATATATATATATGTATATACACCTCCCTATCATATATCAACCTATTAAGGAAAAGGGGAAGCCCACAATGTTACAGGCGAGCTTTCCTTAATTTCAATACGCTCTTGATGTTGATACTGTCATTCAAGCCGGGAAACTTGTTAGAGTTCAGTTTCAATTGCCAATATAGCTCTCGATATTCTAATCTTGTTTCCCAGCTTCCACCTCTGATGTCCTGTGTTACTTTCTCTAGCACCATGAACTTGATGTTCATTTGTTCACGATAGGGAGTGTTTGTAAAAGGCATTGCTCTCTTTCTGTTTGACAACATCATTAAAATGTTCGTAAACCCTTTTCCTCAGGTGGCGTTCCATTTTTCCTACATAAAAACTGTTACAGGTTTTGCAAATCCCTAAGTACACTACCCCTTTTGTACCACAATTGTAGTATCTCTTTGAAATGTACTTAAATTTCCTAGAAGGGACGTTCACCCTGTCCTGGTTTACCATGGTATGGCATTGTTTACAATTGCCACAAGAATATGTATCACATTTCTTTTTATTTTTATCCATCTCCAAAATGTGTTTGGTTTCAAAAATTTCCTTGAGGTTCTTATTTCTTTTTCTAACAAAGTGTAGTTGCTCTGCAACAAAAGATTTTGTTTCTTCATGGAGACTTAAGATGGGCCAATATTGAGAAACAATACCCTCAATCTCTTCCGAATTCTTGTTAAAGGTGTAAATAAAACTATTTTTACCCTCCATTACATTCTGTTGATGTTTCTGTATTGGATTAAGTGAGCCTGTTCCTAACAGAGGGGAGTAATAAACTTCTCTTTTCTGATGGATCTCCTGTACTAAATTTTCAAACAGCTCCTCTGGGTAACCTTCCTCCATGAAAAAACTTTTTAGAATGTGAACCTCTTCAATAAAATCTCCTAATGTACTGCACATTCGAGAAGCCCTGATCAACTGGCCCTTAATGATACCCTTCTTTTGAAAGTGTGGATGTCCGCTGTTAAAATGGAGGTAGAAATTAGAGTATGAGATTTTTCTATATAATCTAGATTTAAAACGTCTCTTACCATAATCCTTTTATACATCCAAATAGTGTAATTCATTCTTATCGATGTTATATGTAAATTTTAAAAAAGGTGTGGTGTTGTTAATATAGTGCCAAAACTCTATAAAACTCTCCTCATCTTCCCCCAAAAAAATACAAATGTCGTTCAGAAATCTTCTGTAGTACAGAATGTCATGCTGCCATCTACTGGAAAAGATGAACTTCTTTTCCCAAAAGTACAATACTATGTTAGCATATAGGGATACACATGGGGCCCCCATTGCCACACCTTTCTTCTGACAATAAAATTCTCCATTGAAATGAATGAAATTATTCTCAAGGACAATCTCCATAAATTCTAATAACAGGTTAATGGTTGTGGCAGTTTGGTCCACCTCTGTTGCTAAAATTTGGCTAAACCATTCCAGTCCTGTTCCATGAGGGATACTCGGAAAAAGTTCTACAACATCCACCATTACCATTAGAACCTGGGAATTGAAAATATTTTGATCAATTTGTCTTAAAAAATCCCAGGAATCCTTACATATGTGGACAATGGAGGCTACAAAAGGCTTTAAAGTTATGTCAATGAATTTAGCTAGCGGTTCCGTAATGCTGCCAGACCCCGCTACTATTGGTCTAAATTTGAGTGGTTCTAATGTCTTATGCATTTTAGGAATACCAAAAATTTGTGCAATTTTTGGTTTGTCAACATGCAAGTAATTATAAAGTTCTTCATTGACAACATTCTGCAAAAGATGGTCAAAGAGTTGGTAATTAATCTTGGCGAAAGCAATATTAATTTCATTTCCCGAAACTAGTTCGTATTGTTCCGAGTCTTGTAACATGTTGTGTATATGGGCCTCATACTCTGTTTTGTACATCAAGACTGTTCCCCCCCTTTATCAGGTTTCATAACCCTGCACCCTTCCTGTCTTAAGCGGTTGATCAATTCCATCTCCTTGTCACTCAAATTACCAGGGATCGTCCTATTTTTGTGTTGTTCTATTCTCCTAACGTCCCTTTCAACCAGCTCTTCAAAAACTTTTAGGATTGGGTGCATAGGAGTGTTAAAGGTGCTTTTCCTTGTTAATTCATTAACAGTATTTTTCTGCCCTTTAAAATATATGCTCAAATTTAATTGTCTCATAAACAATTTTAAATCTATTAAAATATCAGGTGTGTGCACGGACTTATAAGGAACAAATTGAAAGCCTGTTGAGAATAAGTTAAAAAATGTTTGCGTCAATTCCATCTCAGTGTAATTGTAAATGGTGAAATTATTACTTCTATGAATGATCTGGTTCCCTTTCATTAAAGGTATCTCCAGGGATTGGGGTGCTACAGGGAAGAAACTTAATTCTGTGGATGGTTCCAATGATTGCGCTGATATCTTTGCCCCCCCTCCCCCCTGGGGGGATACTGAAAATCCCGTGTAGATTGTTTTCTACCCTTCTCTGCAATCCTCTCACTTCGCCTTAAAGTTTCTGGGCCTGCGTTCACATGATTGTCTTGTGTACTGCTTTCATGTTCATTGAAAAATACATTCCCATTGTTGCTAATGCCCCAACTCCTAGTGTTAGTCAAAGGAAAAGCTCTACCTTCGCGGTATTCAATTAAATTGCATTCTAACTTCTTAATTTTACGATTCAAGACTCTTCCACAGTGTTGATCAACCTCCTCAAATGTTCGTTCATATTCCCTTTTGGTACTTATAAATTTTGCATCACTAATCAATTTATTATTCAAGCTGTTTAATTCATTTAATAACTTATCAGCTCTCATCTCATAATCTATAATCATGCAGTTCAACATGTCTAGACCTGCTTTGTTAAATATCTCGCACAATTGGTCATGTAACCTTGAGCCCAACTGAACATTGTTCAGAAATTTATAAAATCGTAGGCCCTTAGGTACACTTTGCACTTGAAGACATTCCTTCAAGTAATCAATTTCCATTTGATTATTTTTGTACGTATAAAGTTTATCTTTAAAGTCATTAAATAAATGCTCAATATTAATGTCAATGTCTTTATTAACCGTACCTGGTTTGAATAAAAAAGGCTTGGCAGTCCATGCACCAAAATCAAAGCTCTTCGCCTCTAAATTATTAGAATTAGTGTTGGAAGCGTTAATCCTGGCTTGGGCCACCTGTCCATTTAAAGAGGAGTTATTCCCCATCCCATTAGTGCAGGTATTGAAGTTAGAAGACGAAGCCCCTACAACAGCACGTCTCGTAGATCTATCTGGCAATGGCATCTGGTTACATGGAATCTCTTTATCTGTATAGGTGTTCCTTTCGTTAATAGTGTTTGTTAACTGTGTTAGCATCTTCAAGATCTGATTGAATTCACTGCGAGTGACTGGCGACGTATCTACGTCATCTCTCAGGAGTGTAGGCATTTTTGCTAAGCTACCAGGTTCCGTTCCTTCAGCCATGACTCAAATAACACCAGAAAACAGAAAAGGATGTGTGAAATAACAAAAAAACAACTACGCACGGCTAATCAGGACCCGAAACCAGCAGCAATGAAGCAATGATAATCCAAGTTGAAATCAATATAGCGATAGCCAAATAAGTCCAAAAAGCAGCAGTCTTTATTAAAACACAAACAATAACCAAGCGCTTTCACCCGAGTATTACCGGGCTTTTTCAAGGATCAAATGTGTATGCACTCAATGTAAATCTTTAAATAGTCAAAATCATGTCACATGACTAAATAAATTAATTAAATTAATTCACAATTCTGCTTTGCAGTAATTACAACAAAAGGATATTTTAAAAACTGAACAATCTGCATTCTTTGTTTAAATTAAAATGTGTGTATATAAACAATGAATAATAAATTTTTATATGTAAAACCTTCATCTAGTCTACGGACATGTCATTGAAGCTGTATGGACTGTTTACCCCATGTCTGTTATTCTTAAAAATGTATATCTTGAAAGACTTAATGTTAAAATAATCCTATAAAAATTCAAAGTACATGATCAACTACAGTAGGATAGTACCTCTACTACCTGGGATAAATTTCCTTTAAAAACATCTATAAGACCCACCATAAACTTTATAACTTGCCACGTATGGTAAGTTGACAAAAGGAAAAGAACTTTTCACCTTCGTTTAAAGGAGAGAAAAAAAAAAAATATATATATATATATATATATATATATATATATATATATACCTCCCTATGATATATCAACCTATTAAGGAAAAGGGGAAGCCCATAATGTTACAGACGAGCTTTCCTTAATTTCAATACGCTCTTGATGATACTGTCATTCAAGCCGGGAAACTTGTTAGAGTTCAGTTTCAATTGCCAATATAGCTCTCAATATTCTAATCTTGTTTCCCAGCTTCCACCCCTGATGTCCTGTGTTACTTGCTCCCAGCTTCCACCCCTGATGTCCTGTGTTACTTGCTCTAGCACCATAAACTTGATGTTCATTTTTTCACGATAGGGAGTGTTTGTAAAAGGCATTGCTCTCTTTCTGTTTGACCACATCATTAATATGTTCGGAAACCCTTTTCCTCAGGTGGCGTTCCGTTTTTCCTATTCCCCCTCCCTGCGCGTGGCTGTTGAGCGATCTCTGGTGTCTAAAGTTGTATACCAATCTGTTCAAACCTTTAATACTTACTTTCTCCACTCCTGGATGTGCCCTATTGGACTCCAAAGACCTGCTATATCCACCAACCTAAACCTGCCTGGGTATTTCCTCACCTGGGTAATCTAAACGCCCTGGACCAAAAGCCACAGTAACTAATATTCTGTTCAAACCTTTTATACTTACTTTCTCCACTCCTGGATGTGCTCTATTGGACTCCAAAGACCTGCTATATCCACCAACCTAAACCTGCCTGGGTATTTCCTCACCTGGGTAATCTAAACGCTCTGGACCAAAAGCCACAGTAACTAATATTCTGTTCAAAACTTTTATACTTACTTTCTCCACTCCTGGATGTATCCTATTGGACTCCAAAGACCTGCTATATCCACCAACCTAAACCTGCCTGGGTATTTCCTCACCTGGTTAATCTAAACGCCCTGGACCAAAAGCCACAGTAACTAATATTCTGTTCAAACCTTTTATACTTACTTTCTCCACTCCCGGATGTGCCCTATTGGACTCCAAAGACCAGCTATATCCACCAACCTAAACCTCCCTGGGTATTTCCTCACCTGGGTAATCTAAATGCCCTGGACCAAAAGCCACAGTAACTAATATTCTGTTCAAACCTTTTATACTTACTTTCTCCACTTTTGGATGTGCCCTATTGGACTCCAAAGACCTGCTATATCCACCAACCTAAACCTGCCTGGGTATTTCCTCACCTGGGTAATCTAAACGCCCTGGACTAAAAGCCACAGTAACTAATATTGTATGTCACAAAGTGTTTTTGATTTTCTCTCACCTACATTGTGTATATACTAGGCCACTACACTTCCTAGGTGTACTAGATGATCTGCCAGCAGCCATACCCCCCTGTCTAACTACTGGTGTACTCCACTGTCTGTCTCTATGATACTGCAGACCCCTACCTTTGTTGTAATAGCCCTCCAACCTCTCCCTTCTCCATTACTTGCCTTACCCATTTACTTCCAACTGCTGCAATCTCTTTCCTGGGTAATTATAGACTTTGACCACTAGATGACAGTCTTTACCCACCTCTAAAGTCACTTAGTTTCACTTCCCAACTCTTACTTTAAAACATTTACGCTTTTTGTGCTCTTCTCCTTTACTATCTTCTTCTTTAATCCTTTTAAACCTTGTCTATATCTCCTCCCACAGTCCTATAAACCCTCTACCTAGCCCTCCTTCTCCACCTCCACTACTCCTAGGTTACCCCTTAATCTCCCAGGTTTCCCACTCTTTTAATTCCCCACATCCTCAGTATAACTACATCTGCCTTCTCACTTACTGCCTCCTGTTCTTGCCTACTACCTTACTGATTGCTTTTTTTCCCCTCACTGCTTTCACCTTACTTGTGTCTGCCCATTCCGTCTCTGGCTCACTCCGCTCCCCTACCCTACCCCCAATTCCCACCCACCCCAGGTATCCTAGACTTATACCTCACTAAACACTCCCCTTATTTTTCTCAACCTATCACAAACCTCCTCATCACTAGGCCACTCCCCTAGACTTATACCTCACTAAACACTCCCCCTATTTTTCTCAACCTATCAAAAAACACCACATCACTAGGCCACTCACCTAACTCTTTCCTTATCACCTAGTTCTAATTACCTTTCATTTTAACTACTCCTTTACCTATTCTAACCATACTCTGTACTAACTACTTCCAGTATCTACCTCCTATTCAACCTCCATTAATTTCCTTTTGCTTTTCTTTTTTCAAAACCCTACTTAATCGCTTGGAGCATCCTCATTTATTCTTTCTACCACACCTACTCACACAAGCTACTCTCATCTGATATCTACTCACTACCATGTCTCCAACGCACAAAACTATTTTCACATACATCCTACTCTTAACTACTGCTATAGCCTCTCTGACCATACCTTACTCAATCACCTTCTTTGAAAATCTTACTCTACATGAACAAAACCTTCATCTCCAACAAACTTTACCTTTTTCTTTTATCCACACCCTCAACCATAGTAACATAACCTGTACCACTAACTATATACTACCAAAATATCACAGAACAACCCATATGACATACTGCACAATCAAAAAGAATTTTAATAACTCTCTCAAGATCCTTAAATTCCTACACTATCCCCAGCATTACTTCCTCCTACACGGGGATATTCATCTAAACCCTGGTCCCAATACTAACAATAAGAATAACCATGATAATGTACCTTTACCTAAACCTTCTTCATTAACTAAAGCACCTAACTCCCTTCTGATAGCTCACCTTAATATTAGAAGTATTAACAAGAAAATACACCACCTGCATGCACTCCTGGACTTGCACTCATTTGATATTCTGTCTTACAGAAACCTGGCTAAAACCTTCTACTCAAGACCAGGAAATTACCCCTCCTGGCTATAGCATACTTAGATGTGACTGCAAAACCAAAAAGGTGGGGATATAGCCATTATCTAGAAATCTAATCTCCAAGTTACCCTCTATAATGAGCTTCCATCACTAGACACCAAATCTGAAATATTGTCTACTAAACTCCAAATTAACAACACCAAATCTATCTACCTAATTTGTATGTATCTTCCCCCTGGAAACAATACTAATACTCTTGAAAACTTACTTAATTTCCTCTCTACCGAACTACCCCAGGAAACCATTGTACTTGGTGACTTCAACATAGACTGGTTAACCTGTACTTCCCAGAACCCTACTAACCACATAAATCTCTATGGATTCTCTCAATTAATAACCACTCCGACTAGAATCCACAAACCTAACAGGAAAGAATCTACTCTTGACTGGATCCTTATTAATAATCACCCTAGCAATTATACTCCAGGAACCCTTCCTGATAATATTAGTGACCATATGCTTACTTACATTACTAGACAAAGATTTCATATCCCAACTACTCATAAACTCAAAACTTCCCGCTCAAAAAAATTCTTTAATCCTGATAGTTTCCTGAATGAATTGCAAGCATGTGACTAGTCACCACTGACCCATCTTGAACTTGATGAGGCTGTGACCTACTTCAACACAAACATTCTTCAAATCCTAGAGTATCACGCACCTTATCGCTCTACTAGGTTAAGAACCAAATCTGCCCCATGGCTAACAAAACAAACTAAGCAAAAAATGATCCTTAGAATCAAAATATGGGCTAAATGGAGAGCTACCAAATGTCCATCTGATCACCTCCTCTTTAAACAGTTAAGAAATGCCACCAAGAAAGATACTCTTAGAGACAAAAAAGACTTCTATCTTCACCTCCAACAAACCAGTCAACAAACTCCACAAAAATTCTGGTCAGGGATAAACAAACTTCTTCAACCAGGACATTCGACTACTCCTGCCCCATTAGGCTTCAACCACAATAATTCAAACCAGATCCCTAATGCCTTTAATAAATATTTTACAGAAGCCATTCAAACCCTAGCCAATTCTTTACCTCCATCTACTGCTTCCCCACCAAATACCTCCAAAACTTCATCTCATACCTTTCATATACAACCTGTTCCTACATCTCTTATCCATAAGCTACTTAAGAAACTGAAACCTTGCACCCCATCTGCCGACCGACTCCCATCTGAATATCTACAAATTGCTGCAAATGCTATAGACTGCCCCATATCTATACTTATTAACAGGACTATCTCTGAAGGCAAAATCCCTACCATATGGAAAGTATCTCACATAATCCCTCTACATAAAGGTGGATCTTCTATTGAGCTTTCTAACTTTCACCCTATTGCCTTACTCTCCCCATTAGCTAAGATAATGGAAAAATGTATTCACAAACAACTACTCAATCACCTACTACAAAATAACTTACTAGCCAACTGTCAGCATGGCTTCAGACCATTCCACAGCACAACGACTGCCCTTCTATCCTTCACTGACTCTATAAATAAAAATCGTAACAATAACTCCTTTTCCTCTGCACTATTTATAGATCTGTCAAAAGCCTTTGATATGGTTAACCATAACTTACTTCTTGACAAACTAAATTACCATTCTCTTGATCCACAAGCATTACAATGGTGTAGGTGTTATCTTCAAAACAGGCAGCAAGCAGTGCTTTGGGATAACAATCTGTCTTCATTACTCCCAATAAATATTGGAGTCCCGCAAGGCTCAATCTTAGGTCCCCCTCTTTTTTCCTTATTTATTAATGACCTACACTTTAACATACCTCAAGCCACCTGCATTCAATATGCAGATGACTCTACCTTAATCTGTACTGCTAAGAACATAGCCTCCCTCCAGTCCCTCACCCAAACTGTTTTCCAAAATGTTGAAAAATGGTTTATGCAACATTGCCTCCTCCTTAATCTCAAAAAAACAAAACTACTACTGTTTACTCCAACTCAAAATCATCCACACCATTCTTTGCCATAACCTCTAACAATGCTACCAACATAACCCCAGATACTACCACCCACCTACTAGGTGTTACAATTGACAATCGTCTTAATTATGATGACCATATTAATGCCACCATAAATTCTGTTAACAAAAAACTTGGTACTCTCTATAGAATTAAACCCTTCCTTACCCCCTCAGCCAGGAAAACCATTGCCCAGACCCACCTCATCTCTACCCTTTTCTATGCCTCTGCTATATATACTAACCTATCAAAAAACATCACCAAACTTTCTACCTGTTACAATAGCATAGCTAGATTCATTACATGTACTCCCTTCAAAACTCACCACTGTCTTAACCTCAAACAACTAGGATGGCTAGAATTGCATAACCACATACTCTGTCAACAGTTACTTATCACTCAAAAGATCCTATACCACCCCAATGATACCCCTATCCTCATTAATCTGATTTCACCTTATAAAAATCTAGCTACACTACGTTCTGCTAATAAACTCCTGGTCTCCTTGATTAAATCTAACAACAATGCTGGCGACTCACTGTTCTCAAACACTATAGGTAAAAACTGGAATCAGCTCCCTCCTGAACTTTTTAACCTAGCTTCTACTTCTCTATTTAAAAAACATATTAAAGAACATCTTAAAACTCAGTGGCTTTGTCCTTGTGCTAACCCAGACTGAAATCTTTTCCCCTCCTACTCATACCCCTTTCCCCACTCCCCTAACTTAGGCCTCCAACCGAGGCCTCTAAATCTTGTTACTTTTTTTTTCATAGTAAGAGGATAAATTATAAATACTTTGCTCTGATGTGCAATACCTGTTTTGTTTTACTTAGTTTAACTTTTAGCATAATGTCTATCCTATAATTTTATTACTATATTATTTCTTTTAACCAATGCTACCACTGTACTGTTTTCATACATGTCTTTGTTATATGTTGTTAACTTTGTTTTACTGTTCATGCTGGAGCTTTTCTCCCCAGGCCTCTACTGAAAATGGACAAATATCCAGTTAGACTAGCCCAGTCAACAAATGTAAAATAAATGTAAAATAAAAATAAATAAAAACTGTCACAGGTTTTGCAAATCCCTAAGTACACTACCCCTTTTGTACCACAATTGTAGTATCTCTTTGAAATGTACTTAAATTTCCTAGAAGGGATGTTCACCCTGTCCTGGTTTACCATGGCATGGCATTGTTTACAATTGCCACAAGAATATGTACCACGTTTCCTTTTATTTTTATCCATCTCCAAAATGTGTTTGGTTTCAAAAATTTCCTTGAGGTTCTTATTTCTTTTTCTAACAAAGTGTGGTTGCTCTGTAACAAAAGATTTTGTTTCTTCATGGAGACTTAAGATGGGCCAATATTGAGAAACAATACCCTCAATCTCTTCCGAATTCTTGTTAAAGGTGTAAATAAAACAATTTTTACCCTCCATTACACTCTGTTGATGTTTCTGTATTGGATTAAGTGAACCTGTTCCTAACAGAGGGGGGGGGGGGGTAATAAACTTCTCTTTTCTGATGGATCTCCTGTACTAAATTTTCAAACAGCTCCTCTGGGTAACCTTGCTCCATGAAAAAACTTTTTAGAATGTGAACCTCTTCAATAAAATCTCCTAATGTACTGCACATTCGAGAAGCCCTGATCAACTGGCCCTTAACGATACCCTTCTTTTGAAAGTGTGGATGTCCGCTGTTAAAATGGAGGTAGGAATTAGAGTATGAGCTTTTTCTATATAATCTAGATTTAAAACATCTGTTACCATAATCCTTATCAATGGTTACATCCAAATAGTGTAATTCATTCTTATCGATGTTATATGTAAATTTTAAAAAAGGTGTGGGGTTGTTAATGTTGTGCCAAAACTCTATAAAACTCTCCTCATCTCCCCCCCAAAAATTACAAATGTCGTCCAGAAATCTTCTATAGTGCAGAATGTCATGCTACCATCTACTGGAAAAGATGAACTTCTTTTCCCAAAAGTACAATACTATGTTAGTATATAGGGATGCACATGGGGCCCCCATTGCCACACCTTTCTTCTGACAATAAAATTCTCCGTTGAAATGAATGAAATTATTCTCAAGAACAATCTCCATAAATTCTAATAACAGGTTAATGGTTGTGGCAGTTTGGTCCACCTCTGTTGCTAAAATTTGGCTAAACCATTCCAGTCCTATTCCATGAGGGATACTCGGAAAAAGTTCTACAACATCCATCGTTACCATTAGAACCTGGGAATTGAAAATATTTTGATCAATCTGTCTTAATAAATCCCAGGAATCCTTACATATGTGGACAATGGAGGCTACAAAAGGCTTTAAAGTTATGTCAATGAATTTAGCTAGCGGTTCCGTAATGCTGCCAGACCCTGCTACTATTGGTCTAAATTTGAGTGGTTCTAACGTCTTATGCGTTTTAGGAATACCAAAAATTTGTGCAATTTTTGGTTTGTCAACATGCAAGTAATTATAATGTTCTTCATTGACAACATTCTGCAAAAGATGGTCAAAGAGTTGGTAATTAATCTTGGCGAAAGCAATATTAATTTCATTTCTCGAAACTAGTTCGTATTGTTCCGAGTCTTGTAACATGTTGTGTATATGGGCCTCATACTCTGTCTTGTACATCAAGATTGTTCCCCCCCTTTATCAGGTTTCATAACCCTGCACCTTTCCTGTCTTAAGCGGTTGATCAATTCCATCTCCTTGTCACTCAAATTACCAGGGATCGTCCTATTTTCGTGTTGTTCTATTCTCCTAACATCCCTTTCAACCAGCTCTTCAAAAACTTTTAGGATTGGGTGCATAGGAGGGTTAAAGTTGTTTTTCCTTGTTAGTTCATTAACAGTATTTTTCTGCCCTTTAAAAAATATGCTCAAATTTAATTGTCTCATAAACAATTTTAAATCTATTAAAATATCAGGTGTGTGCACGGACTTATAAGGAACAAATTGAAAGTCTTTTGAGAATAAGTTAAAAAATTCTTGCATCAATTTCATGTCAGTGTAATTGTAAATATTGAAATTATTACTTCTATGAATGATCTGGTTCCCTTCCATTAAAGGTATCTCCAGGGACTGGGGTGCTACAGGGAAGAAACTTAATTCTGTGGATGGTTCCAATGATTGCACTGATATCTTCGCCCCCCTCCCCCCCGGGGGGATACTGAAAATCCCGTGTAAATTGTTTTCTACCCTTCTCTGCAATCCTCTCACTTCACCTTAAAGTTTCTGGGCCTGCGTTCACATGATTGTCTTGTGTACTGCTTTCATGTTCATTGAAAAATACATTCACATTGTTGCTAATGCCCCAACTCCTAGTGTTAGTCAAAGGAAAAGCTCTACCTCCGCAGTATTCAATTAAATCGTGTTCTAACTTCTTAATTTTACGATTCAACACTCTTCCACAGTGATGATCAACATCCTCAAATGTTCTTTCATATTCCCTTTTGGTACTTATAAATTTTGCATCTCTAATCAATTTATTATTCAAGCTGTTTAATTCATTTAATAACTTATCAGCTCTCATCTCATAATCTATAATCATGCAGTTCAACATGTCTAGACCTGCTTTGTTAAATATCTCGCACAACTGGTCATGTAACCTTGAGCCCAACTGAACATTGTTCAGAAATGTATAAAATCGTAGGCCCTTAGGTACACATTGCACTTATAGGTTCATAGGTTCATAGGTTCATACTAGGCTATCTGCCCGAGGGCATTTACAAGCCTAGCCCATAGTTTTGTGGCTTACACCACCCCTTTAGTTTGGAGAAACTATGCCCATTATTTTGCTGTGCCTCTGTCGAGCAGTGACACTGAGGTAATCCCTGGGGTATATCTGCGATCTCCCATCCATTGGTCAAGATTCCTCTTGAACAAGGCCAGCGAGGTGCTCTGCCTCACATATACCGGGATTTTGTTCCACAGCATAGGGAGTCTTTGGGTGATGAATCTATCCCTCCAGCACGTCCTATTAATAACCGTGTCGAGGTTTAAGTCTCCCACCTTTGTGGCTCTGAGGGATCTAGATTTTTTGAGGTGAAGCATGTTCATCAAATCTGGGTTTGACATGGCCTTGTATGTCAGGCACAGGTCACCTCTGAGAAAGCGGTAAGCAACTGAATAGAGCTGGAGTTCTTTCAGTTGGGCAGCATAAGACAGATTTTTGAGACCCTTTATCCTTTTGGTGAGGAACTTTTGTGGCCTCTCTAGCTGCTGCAAGTGTCGGGTCAGATACATTCCGAATTGGGCATTGTATTCAATCATTGGTCTGATGAGTGATGAGTATAGGGAGACTATGACCTCCCTTGATCTAGATGTGAATCCCTTCATGATCAGGTGGGCAATGTAGAAGGTCTTCCTAACTGCTTTAGCAACATGAGTGTCGAATGAAAGGTTACTGTCAACCTGGGTCCCCAGGTCCCTGATAACTTCTTCTGTGCTCAGTGGATTGCCACCTATATGGTAGCTAGGGGTAACCTTGTTTTTCCCGAAGGGTATGACTATGCATTTCTTGGCATTTAACTTTAGGCCATGGCTCTGGCACCAGTTATCCGTTTCTGTGAGACCCTTCTGAAGGATATCTGTGTCAGATGTGTTTTCGACTATGGCCCAGTTTGCAGTCATCTGCAAACTTTGTCAGCCATAACCCTCCTGTGTTTGCTTGTACTTCGGAAAAGTAGATGCCGAACAAGAGTGGGCCCAGGACTGAGCCCTGTGGGACACCACTTGTGACAGGCTTTGAGTCTGACATGGTGCCAGCAACTCTGACCCTATGGGTTCTGTCACTCAGCCAGTTTGCAACCCATCTTGTGATGTATGGGTTTACATTTAAGCTGATGAGTTTTTCAATGATACCCGAGTGGGGTATTGTATCGAAGGCCTTTGCCAGGTCGAGGTAGGCTGTATGGACTGCCTTTCCCTCATCAATGGCCTTGGTGACTGTTTTGAAAAAGTCAACCAAGTTTAAAAGGCATGATCTGCCTTTGACAAAGCCAAACTGGGTTGGATCCAAAGTCTGCAAATTCCTATGTCTTTATTTATGAGATCCATTATGATCCTCTCCATGGCTTTGCAGATAAGGCTTGTCAAGCTAATGGGACGGTAATTTCCAGGGTCGGTGGAGGCACCGCCTTTGTGAAGTGGGACCACAGTCGCTGTGTGCCACTCCCTGGGTACGTATCCGGAGGTGAGACTAAGATTAAACAGCTGTCCTAACTGCGGGTTTAATTCCTCGTTGAGTTCGTGGAGCACACAGCCGGGGACACCATCAGGTCCCATGGATGCTGTGATTTTTGCCTTGGAGAGAGCAGTTCTCACCTGGGCATTGGAGATGTTTCGGGGGCTACAATCATTTGGTATAGATATCTCTCCTTTTGGGAGGGGGAAGTTTGCACTGAACCTGTCAGCCAGTATGTTGGCAATGTCTGTAGGATCAGTAATCTTCACATCATTTTGAACTAATTCTGAGCATATCTGGGAGTTTCCTCCCAGGTTTCTAACATAGCTAAAGAAGGCCTTATGATTGTCTTTTGAGTCCTTAGCTATTTTTCTCTCAAAATTTGCTTTGGATGATTTTATGAGAGCTCTTAGCCTTTTACTTATAGTGATCAAAGGTGTCTTACCTTTTAAGGATTTTGCTCTATCTTGTAGTAGCTTCCTCCTTTTGTTGTAGAGTTTGTTTATGGCTGGGGTCCAACAGACTGGACGCTTGCCTTTGGTACAAAGAGTCTTTGTTTTGCTTGGGATTGCCTGATCCATGCAGTCCTGCAGGTGCTGGTAGAAGGCAATTGTAAGTGATTCAGCGGCTTGAGTAATGTTTACCGCCGGCTCGGGGGCCTTAAAGGAGACCACACTAGTCTTTAGAAGTGTGAAGTCGGCTTTCGAGAAGTTGTTTAGTGTGGTCTTTTTTATTTCAGGTGGGGGCGGGATGAGGACCTCCAGCGAGATTAGTTTGTGATCTGATCTCACCAGTGAGGGGTATACTTCCGGTGTTGAACATTGTGCTCCCATGTTCGTGATGATGAGATCAAGTATGTTTTCTCCTCTTGTGGGGATGGTGACTAGTTGTTCCATGGCATTTGAGTTAATGAATTCCAGGAACTTTTGGGCTAGAGTGTTTGGGCTTGAGTAGTGTTCCCAGTCTATATTAGGGTAATTGAAGTCACCTAGTATGATGGTGTTCGGAGATATATTTATCCCCTCCAGTGTTTTCAGGAAAGCCATGTGAGGTTCCTGAGTTTGCGAGGGTGGCCTATAACATGCTACAAATTGCAGAGCAGTCTTGCCTATGGTTAATTGCACCTGGATGGTCTCCGATGCATCGTGCGTTGCCACCAATCTTGAGGTGTGGGTGTCCTTGATGAATATGGATACCCCCCCTCCTTTCTTGGTATTGTCCGGATTTTGGGGCCGGAACGCATGATATGAGGTAAAACCTGATAGTGCTGGGGTGCTCTCAGGAGCCTTGAACCAGGTTTCTGTCACAGCACAGACATCGATGTTCTCCATACTGAGAAGGGCCTCGAGTGCGTGCATTTTGAGATTGAGACTTCTGGCATTGAGCAGCATTACCCTTAGTTTTTTTCCTTTATTGTGTTCTAGGGTGGTAGGTTAAGAATTTGAGCCTTGCCTAAAAAAGGCACTATGGGGGTGGCAAGAGCCTTTGCCAATATCTGGAATCCCAGGGGTGACAGGTGCAAGCCGTCCCTTGCGAAGCAGCGTGGCTTGTCCAGCATGTCATCCCAGGCAGACAGACATTGGATCCCCTTTGAATGACACCAGAGTTTAAGCCAATTGTTAAAGCTGACATTCCTTCAAGTAATCAATTTCCATTTGATTATTTTTGTACATATAAAGCTTATCTTTAAAGTCATTAAATAAATGCTCAGTATTAATGTCAATGTCTTTATTAACTGTACCTGGTTTGAATAAAAAAGGCTTGGCAGTCCATGCACCAAAATCAAAGCTCTTCACCTCGAAATTATTAGAATTAGTGTTGGAAGCGTTAATCCTGGCTTGGGCCACCTGTCTATTTAAAGAGGAGTTATTCCCCATCCCATTAGTGCAGGTATTGAAGTTAGAAGATGAAGCCCCTACAACAGCACGTCTCGTAGATCTATCTGGCAATTGCAGCTGGTTACACAGAATCTCTTTATGTGTATAGGTGTTCCTTTCGTTAATAGTGTTTGTTAACTGTGTTAGCATCTTCAAGATCTGATTGAATTCACTGCGAGTGACTGCCGACGTATCTACATCATCTCTCAGGAGTGTAGGATTTTCGCTAAGCTACCAGGTTCCGTTCCTTCAGCCATGACTCAAATAACACCAAAAAACAGAAAAGGATGTGTGAAATAACAAAAAAACAACTCCACATGGCTAATCAGGACCCGAAACCAGCAGCAATGATAATCCAAGTTGAAATCAATATAGCGATAGCCAAATAAGTCCAGAAAGCAGCAGTCTTTATTAAGACACAAACAATAACCAAGCTCTTTCACCCGAGTATTACTGGGCTTTTTCAAGGTTCAAATGTGTATGCACTCAATGTAAATCTTTAAATAGTCAAAACCATGTCACATGACTAAATAAATTAATAAAATTAATTCACAATTCTGCTTTGCAGTAATTACAACAAAAGGATATTTTAAAAACTGAACAATCTGCATTCTTTGTTTAAATTAAAATGTGTGTATATAAACAATGAATAATAAATTTTTATATGTAAAACCTTCATCTAGTCTATGGACATGTCATTGAAGCTGTATGGACTGTTTACCCCATGTCTGTTATTCTTAAAAATGTATATCTTGAAAGACTTAATGTTAAAATAATCCTATAAAAATTCAAAGTACATGATCAACTACAGTAGGATAGTACCTCTACTACCTGGGATAAATTTCCTTTAAAAACATCTATAGGAGCGTATTGAAATTAAGGAAAGCTTGTCTGTAACATTATGGACTTCCCCTTTTCCTTAATAGGTAGATATATCATAAGGAGGTATATATATATATATATATATATATATATATATATATATATATATATATTTTTTTTTTTTTTTTTTTCTCTCCTTTAAACGAAGGTGAAAAGGTTTTTTCTTCTTGTCAACTTAGCATACGTGGCAAGTTATAAGGTTTATGGTGGGTCTTATAGATGTTTTTAAAGGAAATTTATCCCAGGTAGTAGAGGTACTATCCTACTGTAGTTGATCATGTACTTTGAATTTTTATAGGATTATTTTAACATTAAGTCTTTCAAGATATACATTTTTAAGAATAACAGACATGAGGTAAACAGTCCATACAGCTTCAATGACATGTCCGTAGACTAGATGAAGGTTTTACATATAAAAATTTATTATTCATTGTTTATATACACACATTTTAATTTAAACAATGAATGCAGATTATTCAGTTTTTAAAATATCCTTTTGTTGTAATTACTGCAAAGCAGAATTGTGAATTAATTTAATTAATTTATTTAGTCATGTGACATGATTTTGACTATTTAAAAATCTACATTGAGTGCATACACATTTGATCCTTGAAAAAGCCCGGTAATACTCGGCTGAAAGCGCTTGGTTATTGTTTGTGTTTTAATAAAGACTGCTGCTTTTTGGACTTATTTGGCTATCGCTATATTGATTTCAACTTGGATTATCATTGCTGCTGGTTTCGGGTCCTGATTAGCCGTGCGGAGTTGTTTTTTTTGTTATTTCACACATCCTTTTCTGTATTCTGATATTACATGCATACTTCGCAAGACATAACTGTCTTAAACATATCTAGGTTATGTGATGAGTCATGATGATTATGACAAAAGTACTGTGCCCATCATACATATGCAAGTGAATTTTAAAATTAAACATCTTTGTTTAAGAAATGGTATACATATTAACACGAGGTTATATGTAAACTATTGACGATATATGCTAAACTGAACATTTTACTAATGCAAGCATTGCTAATACATTGCTTGCAATAAACATGTGTGTCATTCTCATTTTTCTTTAGTTTCACAGTCCTAATCAAAATGTGAGAAATGGGATTCTAATACCATTTTTAAAAGTACATTTTAGCTGGATTCAAAAAAATAAACATATTTGCTCTTCACCTAAAATCACTACATTTACAACTTGTGCCATAGAGAAAGTTACCTGACAGGTGCTTTTTCTTCACTGAGTAATATCCAGAATACCAACAGCTGTGCAATGCCACCAGGCTTGTTTATGCTACATAACACATCATAAACTATTTTTTTTTACTTTTTCCTTGCGTAGAGAACCATGTGTTTAAGCAAATGCATACTAAAAGAAAAAAATATATATACATATAAAATGAATAATTGAAATGTGATCTGTAGACAGGATTAGAGCAGTGCATCATGTGCTTTATCTCACTCAATTTATTTCATTTACACTGTGCCATAAAGATAGGTATGTGACAGGTCGACTTTCTCCACACAGTACTGTTGAGAGTAGTGATGAAAATGCACCATTGTCAGGTGTGATTGTGCTACATAAGGCAAGCTAAACTAAATTTTTCACTTTTTTCCTTACATAGTGAATTGTTTGTCAGTTGTTAAGCAGAAAGCAAATGTAAATTAAAATAAAAAGTACATATTGTTAATAATTGAAACACAATCTCACTGAATTCACTTATTTTACACCTTGTGCCACAGATTTGGATATCTGTCAGGTGTATTCTATGCAGAAATTACTATCCATGCTGCTGAGGGCTGCACACCAATGCCAGGCATATCTGCAGTCCATAAGGCAGCCTAAACTGCAATGTTCACTTCTTTCTTTTGACATTTGGCCTTGTTTGCATGCTGCAGAGAGAAGAGCAAATGGAAAAAGCATTAGAAGAAACTATCTGCTAGAGGAAATAGCTGACATTAAATTAAATACAATGAATGGGTACATGTAGCAATGACCAGAGCAAGAAGTGCATTCAGGTGACTCATTCTTCCTTTTCACATCTTATTGCAGCATCATAAATGTACTTTGTGGAACACATTAATTGACTTGTAGTTAATATATAATTTGAAAGTGGATACACAACAGCTAACATGTTGTTAGCAATACTGACAAAATTTGATTTTTAAACAATAACACAATGATATCACAAAATGTAATCAAATATGTATTCTGACCACCCTCTGTAAAATTATCAGTTAAGTAGATTTCAACTATGTATCTGCTGTCCTTTTTCTATAAGCTCACTGCCCTTATATCTTGTGTCTCAGAGAAAGTTACCTGACAGAAGTATTTTCTTCACTGAGTATTATCCAGAGTGCAAGCAAACATGCAATGTCAGCAGGCTAACTTGTGCCACATAAGGCAGCCTAAACTAAATGTTTCACTTTTTTCTTTAAGCCATAACAGTGTGTTTTGTGCTGCTAAGTGGTGTGTAAATGCAGATGGCAGCATTTATCAGAAACATTTACAAAGCTTTTTGGATAACAATCTAAATGAACATGAAATAAATCCCAGTGTATATCTAGCAATAAGTAGAGCTACCACTGCATTATACTGACACATTCAGCCTACTCACATCTGCTTACCACATCAGTACCACCATGTATGTCTCAAAATATCAGGACTTTAGCTAATATGGAAAGGGGCACAGGTAACAGCAGAATATGTTTTATTTTTCACACAGCACAGACAATTAATATTGATATAATTTCAAATGACATATCTGTCACTTTTAGTCAAATTGAACTTACTTGAGTTTCCCACCTCAACACGTTTGTACATCAAAATGAATGTCAATATTATTATGAATTCTCTCAGTAAAATTATCTCTGGACCCTTTTTCAACACTGCATCATCTGCACTGTTTCTCTAATTTCAATACATTTACACACTATGCCACAGAGGTATGTGTCTGGCAGCTTGAATTTCTTTATTTAGTACTGTCCAGACTGTTGAGGATAGCACAGCAATGCCAGTCTCATTTGAGCAATTGATAGCAGTCCAAACAAAATTTCAGTTTTTAACTTGTGTAGTGATCTGCTGACACTGCTTCTGACAACTCCCAGTCAAGAAAGCACAATGCCAAAAAAACATGCAAATGATTAAAGTGAAAAATACATTTTGAAACAAATACTTTAAATGTACATTTCTGATGTTTAATAGTCTTTGTTGTCTTGCAACAGGAACCTCAATGGATTTGAACTATCAAACCAGGATATTAAGAATAATTATTAGAGTATTTACATTGTTTGCCACAGTCAAAACCATATATTACCAAGGAGAAAATTTGTTTACATTAACTGAGAATGCGATTGTATTGTCACATTGCAAGTGCAACAGAAACAATTTAAAGAGTTGTCCTTTCTCAGTAGACAGTAAATGTCTGGATGATTGGGATATTGTCAACAGTTAGGATAGCCATGTATTCATATAATATTAAAAGCCCTGTAGAATGTGCAGGATTAGTCTAAGAGCGATTTTCGGCAATATGGCCGACGTGCAATCCAGGAACGAGCTCCCGGGACATGCATGTGAGCTCTTAGACTAATCCTGCATGGACTGAGCTCCCATATGCAAATTACCCTCATTTGCAGGTGAAAACCATGCAAATGAGGGTAATATGTGATCCAGGAAGCTGGCAGCTGTCCGTGCAGGACAAGTGCAGTGTGCAGAAATGTACTCGGTTAGTAACCAAGTACATTTCTGCAATCTACAAATCTACAAATCTGCAATCTACAAAATGGAGCAATGACAGCTCTGCATATCATTGAGGAAGCATGCCAATGACCAAGTAGAAGGCCACTGGCATTTCAAACTGTTTAAAAAAAAATAAACAACTTTTATTTTTTTTCGCCAATCTCGCCTGCTTAAGCATAGGGTAGCAGCGTGCAAACGAGATCGGGAGGAAAATAATACAATAAACCTAAAATAAGCATTCTAACTAAAATCAGTGTTCTGCCATGCAAGTCAATGGCAGGCAGAAGACAACCTGGCCAGGGAGTAATGGTTGCTAAGGGGGGAGGCTCAGTGTGGGACATGTAACTATGCATTAGCAGGCAATCCTATGCAAATGAGGGGAGGTTTAGTGAATCCCAGATTTTCCCAGAGTGTGAGGCAGGTCCCAAGAGTGTAAGAGTATAAATAGCTGGGCGTAAGACTAGGATATAGGTGATATCATAGGGGGTGTCAGGCATACTGTAAGTGGATTGGAGCCCTGTGGCTTGGGATTGCTCCTAGCTTGGCACAGCTAAGCTAGGGGTGTGTCTAAATCTGCCTAGCACTCTTTACAAAGTGTAAGCGGGTATGTGCGCCGCACACCGGGTTTTACAGGAAGAAAAAGGGAGTTAAACCAGGAAAAAGCAGCTCTGTTCACATTTGAGCGCTCTGTTTGCGCAGCACACAGGACTTAAACAGGGAGGCAATGGGAGGGAAAACAGCCTGTTCTTTAAAAAAAAAAAAAAAAAAAAAAAAAATATCTCTTGTTTTTCCTGCTCTACTGGGTTAGATTAGACCAGTTTCAGAGTTTGCTGATTCCTGGGCTTTGTTTGTAGTTCCTGTGTACTGTTTCCTTGCCTTATTTGGGGGAAAGGAAGTTACCTTGCTTACCAGTGAGAGGGGGAAGCATTGAGCTGCCTTTTGGTCCAGTTTTGTGAGGTTTCAGCCAGTAACTAGTAGTTTATTGGTCATTTTGGGCCAGTTTATAGCTTTTTCCAGCCCCCTGGTATAAAACACGCTAAACGCGCATTAGCGCGGAGTTGCCACCGTTGCACACCAGGGCAGCGACGGTTAGCAAAGTTTAAACTATTTGGGCCATCTAAATTCCACTCTTCAAATTTTCCCTTATAACTACCTTCCTCGAACTATACTACTGATCAAACCTGCGTATCCTAAACTAAAAAGATCATCTCTACTTGACTCCAAGTAGACTATACTCTATCTATAAAACCTAGCACTTGCTCCTACAGTACTTATCACCTTGATACAGCACTCTTGTTATAGATAGCACCCCAAAAAGGCAAGCCCCCTTTCTTGCTCACCCACATCCCCTGAAAACTCTTTTAAAGTTTTTTTGTCTATTTCCTTCTAGCATGTCGAGGGATCAGTTGCTAGTGTCCTCTCCTGCTCAGCTGGTGAACCTGGGAATATTGAGGCAATGTTACAACTGCCTCATGTACACAGACAACCCTCCTCCTCCCACAAAACACAAATACATGCGAGAGATGCAATTATACGGCCAAGCTGGAGGCTGAGCTCTCTCAACACAGGACTGGCATGACCAGACAGGAGGAGAAGGTTACCACACACACTATAGATCCAGTCTCACATAGTACCATCACAACCACAAATCATACACATAAACACACAAAGACATACTCGGAGGCTCTGATCAAAAACCTACCAAAACAACAGAGACCACCAAAGCATACACCCAAACAACTACCACCTCAGAACACAACATTTGCAACACATAGACCTCTCAGTCAGAGTGTCAAACAGTCACAGCCCTTAAGGCCAAACACAATGCCAGACACACTAGTCATTGGTGACTCCATAGTCAGACACACTGACGTCCCACTCACCAGACTGAGTAAGGAGAAGGTCACAGTAAGCTGCCTGTCGGGCTAGAATCCGCCATAACGCAAGCACTCAGGTCTCTCAACAGAAGGTACAAGCACGACTCAGTCATTGTCCACGCTGGTGTAAGCGACCTGAGGCATTACCTCCTTGGACTACATGAAAAGAGACATTGAGGAGCTCTCTGATTATGTAGCCCAGGCAGGTATGACCCTGACCCTGAGCAGTATCCTACCTTCACCAAGAATGATGCCACAATACAGAGATAAGATGATCAGTTTTAACAATTGGCTTAAACTCTGGTGTCATTCAAAGGGGATCCAGTGTCTGTCTGCCTGGGATGACATGCTGGACAAGCCACGCTGCTTCAAGG
This sequence comes from Protopterus annectens, assembly GCF_019279795.1. Classification (NCBI taxonomy): domain Eukaryota; kingdom Metazoa; phylum Chordata; order Ceratodontiformes; family Protopteridae; genus Protopterus; species Protopterus annectens. The sequence goes on along the minus strand of NC_056728.1, from coordinate 1,215,666,441 downwards.
GCGGGCTTGCACCTGTCACCCCTGGGATTCCGGATATTGGCAAAGGCTCTTGCCACCCCCATAGTGCCTTTTTTAGGTAAGGCTCAAATTCTAAACCTTCCACCCTAGAACACAAAAAGGGGAAAAAACTAAGGGTAATGCTGCTCAATGCCAGAAGTCTCAATCTCAAAATGCACTTTCGAGGCCCTTCTCAGTATGGAGAACATCGATGTCTGTGCTGTGACAGAAACCTGGTTCAAGGCTCCTGAGAGCACCCCAGCACTATCAGGTTTTACCTCATATCATGCTCCGGCCCAATCCGGACAATACCAAGAAAGGAGGGGGGGTATCCATATTCATCAAGGATACTTACACCTCAAGATTGGTGGCAACGCACGATGCATCTGAGACCATCCAGGTGCAGTTAACCATAGGCAAGACTGCTCTACAGATTGTAGCATGTTACAGGCCACCCTCACAAACTCAGGAATCTCACTTGGCCTTCCTGAAAACACTGGAGGGAATAAATGTATCCCCAAATACCATCATACTAGGTGACTTCAATTACCCAAATATAGACTGGGAACACTACTCAAGCCCAAACACCCTAGCCCAAAAGTTCCTGGAATTCATAAACTCAAATGCCATGGAACAACTAGTCACCACCCCTACAAGAGGAGAAAACATACTTGATCTCATCATCACGAACATAGGGGCAAAATGTTCAACACCAGAAGTATACCCCTCACTGGTGAGATCAGATCACAAACTAATCTCGCTGGAGGTCCTCATCCCACCCCCCCCCTGAAACAATAAAGACCACAGTAAAGAACTTCTCGAAAGCCGACTTTACACTTCTAAAGACCAGTGTGGTCTCTTTTAGGGCCCCCGAGCCGGCAGAAAACAGTACTCTAGCTGCTGAATCACTTACAAAGGCCTTCTACCAGCACCTGCAGGACTGCATGGATAAGGCAATCCCAAGCAAAACAAAGACTCTTTGTACCAAAGGCAAACGTCAGTCTGGTGGACCCCAGCCATAAACAAACTCTACAACAAAAGGAGGAAGCTACTACATGCTAGAGCAAAATCCTTGAAAGGTAAGACACCTTTAATCACTATAAGTAAAAAGCTAAGAGCTCTCATAAAATCATCCAAAGCAAATTTTGAGAGAAAAATAGCTAAAGACTCTAAAGACAATCATAAGGCCTTCTTTAGCTATGTTAGAAACCTGGGAGGAAACTCCCAGATATGCTCAGAATTAGTTCAAAATGATGAGAAGATTACTGATCCTACAGACATTGCCAACATACTGGCGGACAGGTTCAGTGCAAACTTCTCCCCCCCTCCCCCCCAAAAGGAGAGATATCCATACCAACAGATTGCAGCCCCCCAAATATCTCTAATGCCCAAGTGAGAACTGCTCTCTCAAAGGCAAAAAACACAGCATCCATGGGACCTGATGGTGTCCCCGGCTGTGTGTTACATGCACTCAACGAGGAATTAAACCCTCAGTTAGGACAGCTGTTTAATCATAGTATCACCTCTGGATACGTACCCAGGGAGTGGCGCACAGCGACTGTGGTCCCACTTCACAAAGGCGGTGCCTCCACCGACCCTGGAAATTACTGGCCCATTAGCTTGACAAGCCTTATCTGCAAAGCCATGGAGAGGATCATAATGGATCTCATAAATAAAGACATAGGGAATTTGCAGACTTTGGATCCAACCCAGTTTGGCTTTGTCAAAGGCAGGTCATGCCTTTTAAACTTGGTTGACTTTTTCGAAACAGTCACCAAGGCCATTGATGAGGGAAAGGCAGTCCATACAGCCTACCTTGATCTGGCGAAGGCTTCACACAATACCCCACTCAGGTATTGTTGAAAAACTCATCAGCCTAAATGTTAACCCATACATCACAAGATGGGTTGCAAACTGGCTGAGTGACAGAACCCACAGGGTCAGAGTTGCGGTGCCATGTCTGACTCAAAGCCTGTCTCAAGTGGTGTCCCACAGGGCTCAGTCCTGGCCCACTCCTGTTTGGCATCTACTTTTCGAGTACAAGCAAACACAGGAGGGTAATGGCTGACAAAGTTTGCAGACGACTGCAAACTGGGTGTAAGTGAAAATACATCTGACACAGATATCCTTCAGAAGGGTCTCACAGATACGGATAACTGGTGCCAGAGCCACGACCTAAAGTTAAATGCCAAAAAATGCATAGTCATACCCTTCGGGAAAAACAAGGTTACCCCTAGCTACCATATAGGTGGCAATCCACTGAGCACAGAAGAGGTTATCAGGGACCTGGGCACCCAGGTTGACAGCAGTCTGTCATTCGACACACATGTTGCTAAAATAGTTAGGAAAGACCTTCTACATTGCCCACCTTATCATGAAGGGATTCACATCTAGATCAAGGGAGGTCATAGTCTCCCTATATTCATCACTCATCAGACCAATGATTGAGTACAATGCCCCATTCGGAATGTATCTGACCCGACATTTGCAGCAGCTGGAGAGGCGCAGAAGTTCCTCACCAAGAGGATCATGGGTCTCAAAAATTTCCTATGCGGCCCCGACTGAAAGAACTCCAACTCTATTCAGTCACCGCTTGCTCAGGGGTGACCTGTGCCTGACATACAAGGCATTGTCAAACCCTGACTTGATGAGCATGCTTCACCTCAAAAAATCTAGATCCGTCAGAGCCACAAGGGCGGGAGACCTAAACCTTGACACAACCATTAATAGAACGTGCTGGAGGGATAGATTCATTACCCAGAGACTCCCTATGCTGTGGAACAAAATCCCGGTATATGTGAGGCAAAGCACCTCGCTGGCTTTGTTCAAGAGAAATCTTGACCAATGGATGGGAGATCGCAAGTATACCCCAGGGATTACCTCAGTGTCACTGCTCGACAGAGGCACAGCAAAATAATGGGCTTAGTTCCCCAAACCAAAGGGGTGGCGTAAGCCACAAAACTATGGGCTAGGCTTGTAAATGCCTTCGGGCAGATAGCCTAGTATGAACCTATGAACCTATGAACCTATGAGGAAGGTAATCAAGGAGAACTAGATTAACTGACCGGTGAAATGTATCAGAATCATCCAATTACACAGGCAGCAGACCAGCCCAGCCCAGCACACCACTATAAACTATGCAAACACCCCCCCCTTGTTTTTCCCAAAAACTCTGCACCACTGGTGTATACAGACGGGGAAATTTTACAAAAACAAAAGCAAGAGAAAGAATGTTAGGGACTGCTTTTGCTATCATAAATCAGCATGTGCAAGAGGCTGAGGGTGTTGAGGATGTGAATGCTGCTGAGCAACCCACAGTGAGGAGACGGAGAAGAGTGTACAGATGCAAAGTAACCTACCAAGGGCTACATGAGCTGGAGATAGTGGAGCACTATAGGGTGGACAGGGACCTCCTACAGCAAATTGTTGAGTTGCGCCAGCCACACCTGACACACAAAACTAACAGAAGTGAACCCACCCCAGTGGATACCAAGGTATGTGTAGGCCTAAGAATACTAGCTACAGGTACCTTCCAAAGACCAACTGGGGATATGATGGGGATTTCACAGACATCAGCATCCAGGGTACTCCACCTGTTCTTGGATGCCATGTCAGCACATGTCAGCACATGTCGATGAGCACGTATATTTCCCCATCACCTGTGAGGCATTGGCCAGCAATATGTGTCTCTTCCACCAAATAGCAGAATGCCCTGAGGTAGGGGGTGCAATAGACTGCACACACATATGCATTAAAGCACCACCAGGTGAGCGGGGTAGGGTCTACATCAACCGCAAGGGCTTCCCATCCATCAACTGCCAGGTCATGTGTGATGCCCAGGGCATAGTAATGAATGTGTGTGCTGGCTGCCCTGGAAGCTACCACTGTTCCCACATCTGGCATCTGATGCAGCTGTACCAGACATTTACCAATGGGGACATCCCACATGGTCACCTAGTGAGGGATGTGGGATATGCACTGGAGCCATGGCTGATGACAACCATCAGAAATGCACACACACCCAAACAAAAACTCCATAATGAGGCACATGCACAAACACAAATCATAATAGAGTGTGTGTTTGGGATACTCAAGTCATGGTTCCGATGCCTGGACACATCCAGTGGAGCCTTGCAGTACTCACCAACTACATGTACCCAAATTGACCTTGTATGTTCCATGCTACACAATATGCTCCTGTGGAAAGAGCTGCAGCAGGAACAGCATGGGGCAGGGCCACACAGCCCCCCACCAGTGCCAAGGCCTGCATAGGTGCAGAGTGACTCGGAGGAGGAACAACCTGAGCCTGCCCCAGTAGGCAGAAGGAGGCATGCCCAGTATGCCCTGGCCTTGGCAAAGATGCAATGCATAGCACATGCACTGACACAGTAGGGACCCAGGCAATGACATCTCTCTCTGACTCACACATACAGTAAAAGGGTTGCCAAACATGATACTACCTGTGCTGAACCATGTATAGGGAGTGTACTATGTGCATCCAACATAGGCAGCCATGCAGCACCATTCTCAATACTGGGACACCCACATGGTAAGTGACTCACACATGACAGTTGGGGGGGCATATACCCAAACAGTCACAGCCAGCAGGCTAGGTGTACACAAACACAAACAAATGCTGTATGATGGCCTCTGAATGAGCCCTATGGGTAACCCCTACCCCAGGCCTACACAGGCAGACTACAGCAGGACAGACAGTTGGATGTAAGTTGTGAAGGCTAGGAAGTCAGAAACTAATATGTAGGTAGTTAAAGCTAAGATCTGTAGTACACTTTTATGCCTCTAGCCAGCACGATAGGTAAGACTACAGACTGAAATGGTGTACCCGACATACCAGTACAGTCCTAGCAAATGTGTAAAAGTGCAAGGTGTGCCCCACCATCCTATGTACATTTATAGTAACAGTCAGGTGCCTCCCCCCCACCCCTGTGTCAAAATGTAGAAACAGTCAGGTGTCCCCCCCTGCTATGCAGAAATGTAGCAACAGTCAATGCCAAATGACCGATGTATACCCTGCAGACACAGCATGCTACCTGTCAGTGTACAACACAAAGTCAGCACCGCAGTGCAAACCACCTGGACTTGATCCACACATGCAATATAGATGGCCATACTGGGAATGTTCACACACTTAGATGAATGAAGGTAATGTCAGTCAACAACATACTGAAAGGCCATACTGAGCATGCTCACACACACATGAAGGCCATGTCAGCAAACACCAATGGACCAGATATATCTGGCAGTTACAGTTCTTACTGCAGACACATGTCAGTATGCACCACTCCTGCTTTGCACACACAGTGGATAGGAATACAGACATATATGTAAGGACAACACACTATAATAAGCCAAAGGTAGACGGACATAGATATATGGAAGAGGGTGACTGTGACAAGGAGCCATCTGGGCCTGTCCCACCCAGCACACAGCTAAAGGGCTCCAAACACATGAGGTGCAGGTGTCACTCACTGCAGATACTAGCCACCAGTATCTGTCAGCATGACAGCGTGTTGCATGTGCCAGCTGTGAAACATGACTGTACAAGGAAGTAGTCACCTAGTAGCGGTATATTAGTACCTGTGGCATATGACCCTGTGTGTGCTCGCATGCAGCATGTCAACTCATACATGAATGGGTTACGGCCCATGCACACACCGCCCTCCTCATAGCAGTATCACGACAAGCCTGCTGAGGTCATCCAATGTGAAATATACCTTTGGGAGAGCTGTAGCTCAGTAATCCCCATGGCGCATCCCATAACTTTATACTGCTGTAGTGATAAACTAGTTAGGTAGTAGTCCTAACCCCAAACTTGGCAACTGTGTGAGTGTGTGTTTGTCTGCATGTCTCTCTGTCTCTGACTGTGCAGAGACAAATTCTTTTTAGGCTACTCACACTGCGTATAGTTCATATACACAGCTTTGGCAAGGCTGCTGATGTCACTCACCTAGAAATACACCTCTGGGGAAATCATAGCCCAGTAATCTCCATAGTGTGTCCTGTAACTGCGTACTGCTGTAGTGTGATAAAGTAATTAGGTAGGTGTTCTAACTCCAGACCTGACAACTGTATTTCTTGTGTGTGTGTGTGTGCGTGTGTGTGTGTGTGTGTGTGTGTGTGTGTGTGTGTGTGTGTGTGTGTGTGTGTGTGTGTGTGTGTGTGTGTGTGTGTGTGTGTGTGTGTGTGTGTGTCTGACTGAGTAGAAAGCAATGCTTTTTAGGCCACTCACACACCGTACAATTAATATACTCAACTTTGGCAAAGCTGCTGATGTCACTCACCTAGAAATACACCTCTGGGGAAATCATAGCCCAGTAATTTCCGTAGTGCATCCTGTAACTGCATACTGCTGTAGTGTGATAAAGTAGTTAGGTAGGTGTTCTAATCCCAGACCTAGCAACTGTGTGCTAGTGTGTGAATATGTGTGTCTGACTGAGTAGAAAGCAATGCATTTTAGGCCACTCACACGCTTAGGCCACTCACACACCGTACAATTAATATACTCAACTTTGGCAAGGTTGCTGATGTCACTCACCTAGAAATACACCTCTGGGGAAATTATAGCCCAGTAATCTCCACAGTGCATCCTGTAACAGCGTACTGCTGTAGTGTGATAAAGTAGTTAGGTAGGTGTTCTAACCCCAGACCTGGTGCTTGTGTGTGAATCTGTGTGTGTCTGACTTGAGTAGAGAGCAATACATTTTAGGCCACTCACACCCCCTACAATTCATATACCAACTTTTGCAAGGCTGCCGATGTCACTCATCTAGAAATATACCTCTGGGGAAATTATAGCCCAATAATCTCCATAGCACATGCTGTAACTGTGTACTGCTGTAGTAAGATAAAGTAATTAGGTAGGTGTTCTAACCATACCTCCCAACTGTCCCGAATTACTGATGGGGTGCCACGATTACCGACTTGACACCAATTAATTTCCGATTTTTTTTTTTTTTTTATATTTCGCGCTTTGTCAGCTGACGTCATTGCGTGCGTGATGATGTCAGCTCTGTCAGGGCTACCAGCCTGTCGGAATTGAGCTTGCACACATAGGCTCAAATCAAATGCTTTTGCGAGCGGGAATGTCTTGCTTGTATCGCTCGTGCCTGGATATTATTTGCTGCTGCCTGCTTTTTTGCTCAGCTAGCCTGCAATGGAATATGGATATATTATGGCCAAACGTCTCGCTCGTTGGATTTAGAAGGCTCGGCATTCACAGTCAGTGTGGAGACTTTAACTCATATTGATGGTAAGCTTGCAAAATTTAATCAGATTACTTTTTCAAAGTAATGGTTTAGTTGAAGCTGGTAGTAAACATGCCACACTTCCATTTGCTCCACATTATTTATGAGAGATACTGCACCACAGTTCGGAGATTGAAGGTTGAGAGTTATGACTGCAATAAAGACAACATTGTCCCTTGTGATCAGCTTTATTATTTTTCAATATAAATTTGTCGATATTATTTATTAATTCAAAAGCTTCACCATATATTTGGTCATCCCGAAATGGATAAGTGAAAGATTCTTGCAAGCTTTTATTTCCTGAAGATTCAGTCATGGGTGGAAAGATTTCTTGCAACCAACAAGTAGGAATAACTCAATCAGTCGATAGTTGAACTTCATACCTTCTAAATCTATTTGTATTTCTTTTTCACAAAATAAAGCATTCTGGTGAAATGGTGCTGCGTGTATGGCAAGAGCCCAGCACATATATAAAGGAACATAAATAAGCTCTTAACAGTACCAGAGGAAATATGTCATTGAGAATTGGTGCATTTTCCAGATAAGAAATGGAAAAAAAACACTACAGTCACCTCATTTAAACATTAATTTATTTATTTACCTACTTATTTATTATTGTAGTAGTTATCAAGTACCATTAAACAATGATCCTGAAGCAACTATTCCATTCCTTTGCAGAATGCATCAAGTCCAGTGTATAATTATCAGGAGAGGGCACCAAGTTTACTGTCAATCTTCAAATGAAGACTGTTGTATTACATCAAACATTTCTAACGAGTAATATACATAGATGGTAGCCTGCCAGTTTGATAGTTAGAGAGAGAAGAGAGAGACTAACTTGTATTTTAAGCGCTTCTTGTTTGCAGTTAGTTGTTAGCACTAGCTGGTATTCGGAGCAGCACTGTACATGTATGCTGTTGGTGACAATCTCTTTTGGGTTCGAGTTAGGGCCTCCCATTTCTCTGACTTGAGTTTATCAGTGCAGGACATTGTGACTTTTAACTATTGACTCTCTATTCAGAGACTCACTTTGCGATTGCTTTAATTTTGACACCTGATGTAATATTTGAACAAAATGTTGATTTGAGTGTACCTGCTTCAATAGTATATATAGCTGAACACTTAATTGCTTGTTGTTTTGCTTGCATGTTTTCAGTTTGAGTTTCTCTCCTTGGACTTCTGATGAACATGCAACAACTTGGCCAACCAACGCTGCATAATAAAACATGGTACACATTTTTGTATGTTTTAACTTTTGATTCTGGGTCACTAATAAACAGATAAAATGTATGACATTTTTTATCTGTCCACTTCATCACCACCACCCATTGCAGCAAGAAATTATTAATCCTTGACGTAAGTACATTTACACTCAGGATATCTGTCATTATTTTATTTTCTTAACACTCTCATGAAGGTATCTGCCATTATGGTTAACCTTAAATTGTTATCATTTTAATAAGGCAGCCCCTTTAACTCCATTAACTCCAAGGCTAATCCTATCAAAGTAAAGTATCAAAGCACACAGTTGGTTCACGGTATGTACAGAGGAAGTAATTTAAGATAAAATCAAAATATGCTCTAATTTAAAATAAATACATACTTTTACAAATATTTCATGGAAAATGGAGAGGGGTAGCTAAAAGTTAAATATGCCATATGTATGGTCTTGATACATTCTCTCTGTTTTATGTATGTATACCAGTTGTGGTTTTGTCATGTATTCAGAAATATTTGTAATCTTGAAATAAGTTTTTGTAAACTTTTTTTGTGTGATCTGATGCCATTATGCATAGGCCATCCTTTCTAGGAAATGTAGTAAGGGCTCAGTTTATCCACCACTGGCCAGATGCATTTTCTTTGGATGTGGTGTGGGTTTCAATTCTGTTTCAATGAATGTGAGATTCAAGGGCAGAGAAGTTTTAATGCCAAGCCTATTTTCATTGTGAGATGGTATTGCTTTGTTTACCAGATGTATATTAGTGTTTCTGCATTGTTGTGCTGTAAAATGTAAAAATAAAATCCAAATAATCATTGAAGAAGTAAAGCAGTATGCATACATTAGTGCTTATGGTTAATGGGGTGAAACAGCCAGGTAATGGGACATTGGAATGGCTGCAGGGGGAGTCTGGTGCCATATTTTGGTTGTCTGTTCTTCAGCTTGTGTTTGAAAGTTGGTATCCCACAATTCCATTGGAATGGGTCGGTTCACGTAATTGTGTATGCAAATTAGATGTTAATCAGCGTACAGATTTGTACCTATTTTTAATGGGCCTTGTCCAGATTTTTGATGTTTCCAGGTTGAGAGGTATGGTTCTAACCCCGACTTGGCAACTGTGTGTGTGTATGTTAGTGAATCTGTGTGTATTTTTGTCTCTGACTGAGTGACGAACAATGCTTTTTAGGTCACACACACTCCTTAGAATTCATATACCCAACATTGGCAAGGCTGCTGATGTCACTCACCTAGAAATACACCTCTAGGAAAGTCATAGCCCAGTAATGTCTGTAGCTCGTCCTGTAACTGTGTACTGCTGTAGTGTGATTTAAAACTATGTTAGGGTTCCATCACCACCCATGGTAGTTCTGGATGTTTTGCATGTGTTTCAATGTCTGTATATGGAGCAATGCATCATAAGCTACTCACTCGCAGTACACTTCAAATGCCCTACTGTGCCAATCCTGCTGATGTCATTCGTTATGAAATACAACTGTGGGGAAGAAATTCCCTGTAATCCCTGTGGTGTGACCTCTAACTGCTCCATGCTGTAGTGTGATATAAGCCTTGGTCAGAGGTTCTATACCCACACATGACAGTTATGGATGTTTTGTGTGTGTCTCACTGTCTGTGTAGGGAGCAATGCATTTTAGGCTAGTCACTCGCAGTACAGGTGAAATGCCCTACTTTGCTAAACCTGCTGATGTCATTGAGTGTGAAATATACCTTTGGGGAAGTGTGTTTCTAGTAATCCCTCTGGTGTGCTCTATGACTGCTCCATGCTGTATTGTGATGTAGGACTTGGTCAGTGGTTCTATACCCCCACATGACAGTTGTGGATGTTTTGTGTGTGTCTCACTGTCTGTGTTGGGAGCAATGCATTTTAGGCTAGTCACTCACAGTACAAGTGAAATGCCCTACTTTGGTAAACCTGCTGATGTCATTGAGTGTGAAATACACCTTTGGGGAAGGATGTCTCTAGTAATCCGTGTGGTGTGATACAGGCCTTGATCAGGGGTTCTATACCCACCCATGACAGTTGTGGATGGTTTGTGTGTGTCTCACTGTCTGTGTAGGGAGCAATACATTTTAAGCTAGTTACTTGCAGTACAGTTGAAATGCCCTACTTTGGTAATCCTGCTAATGTCAGTCACTCTGAAATACACCTTTGGGGAAGAAGCACTCCAGTAATGTCCATGGCATGTACTGTAACTGCATAATGCTGTAGTATAATAAACTAATTAGGTAGGGGTTCAACTCCCAGACATGACAGGTGTGTGTGTGTGTGTAACTTGTATCGTGTGTAGAGGTGAGTGTGTAGCCAATGTGGAGGGGGTTTTGCTTATTACTTTTATGGTGGCCCTACTATATATCACAATGTCAACCATACAGGGATAACAGATGTAAATTAGCTGGGAGGCTGGGGTGCAAAGCCATACCCATACATGTGACATCAAGTCCAGCCAATCCAAATTAGTAACCCCACTATTACCCAGAGCACACACTCAACTCATGTGTCCTATGCACACACATGCCTAGGTAACAGCCAATATGTGGGTAGTACACTTCATATTGGCCACTGATAGTAACTATGCAGTGACAGCAGTGGGCTACAGAGGGCATATCACTCCAACTATCTGTCCAATATGCACATACATACAGACAGTGCACCTCCACCATGTTCCCCAATGGACACCTGCACCACCTGTGGTGCCTTCACATGTGACTCACAATGGACATACCATGCCTGACAACATGCCCTGTATGGACAGATGACACTGACAACAGTGAATGCTGTTGACATGCTATCAATGTAGGTGAAGGGTAAACCTGCTGCACATAACCAGTTCCTGCCACAGGTGGGCAAGACTGGCACATCTGATGATAATCTGTGTTCACAACATGGGCCAGACACCCCAGGTACAGTTCCATATGTCACTGTACATGCATGTGGGAGGTGTGCACATCCCAGACACCATTCATGTCATGGACTAAGGAACATATACATGGCATGTGGTGTACAGCATTGGCCACACACAATAGTCACCCAGCTGACTGGATGGGGGATGCAATACCCACCTGTGTGGTCAAATGCAGTAGCTACAGGCCTGAGCCACAATTCAGACTATTGTCATGAGGCCTGATGCCAAGGTATACCCATTGCCTACCCTTGTACAGCCTGCTGGCACAGTTGACCACCACACACCCATGTAGACATGCACCCATGCATGTCAGAACTGGCACCCTTGTGTTCATGTGTGTGTGTTGTATGATGCGTATGTCTACATTCATACTCACTACAACCTCTGTCTGCCTCCCCCACTCCCTCTTTGCTGGATGTGGAGACCCACACCTGCCTTGCTTAGGCAGCAGCATGTGTATTTTACATGGAGCTCATGATCAGCTGATGGCCTCTGCATGAATTGCAGCCCTCCCCTAGTTGATTGCATGTGGAACAGCTGTGGTAACATTCCCATAGCCAATTGCATGGAAACACACTCCAGTACCTAGAAACATCATGGTGGTGTTGGGCCTTTAAAGTCACTGTGAGCAGGAACTAGATCTGATGTTTGGCAAACAGCATCCCAGATGGATTGGGGATTTACCTCTAAGAACATACACTGTGGAAAGAGGGTAACCAACAGGAGGGGGATGTACCTGTCCTGACTACAGATGGTAAGTGCTGCTATACTGCATTTGGAGTAATGCTGGTTTAACAGTGTTTGTCTGGATATGCCTGTCATACATGACACAATACCTCCCATGTCAATTCCATGTATATGAGGAATCCCCATCTGTAGGGTCATCTGCAGACTGGGCAGTGTTGTGCCTATGGTTTCATGTGTTAGCCACAGTGCATCAATCTGTGGAATGCAGAAGGTAGTGTAAGGACTGCAGTCTGTAGAAGATGAAGGCAGTGACAGTTGCTGAATTCATATCCCTCATAGGACATATGTTGCAACAAACCTTGTTACAATGGAAAACATATGAGGTTATCACAGCAACATGTCTATACTAGCCCTTTGTATGTGCTGTCAGCCACACCTCTGTCAACCTTTGTACATATGGCATGCATGAAGTGGTGCATATGTGCTGTACACCATAAATACTGTCATAGGTTCATAGGTTCATAGGGAGATACTAGGCTATCTGCCCTAGGGCATTTATAAGCCTAGCCAGAGTGTATTTGGCTTCCGCCTCCCTATTAGATTAGCCTACTGTGCCTCTGTAAAGTAGGTCACAGAAGGTACCCTTTTAAGATTAGTTTACTGTGCCTCTGTCTAGCAGGGACACAGAAGAGATCCCAGGGGTGAATTTGTGATTTCCCATCCACGCGTCCAGATTTTGCTTGAAGAGGGTCAGCGAGGGGCTATGTCTAACATGAATTGGGATTCTATTCCAGAGTGAGGGGAGCCTCTGGGAAATGAATCTGTCCCTCCAGCATGTCCTATTTATTTTTGTGCTGAGGTTTAGGTCCCTGGAGCGTGTAGCTCTAAGGGACTTGGATTTTTTGAGGTGGAGCATGTTGATTAATTCTGGGTTTGACATGGCTTTGTACGTCAGGCATAGTTCACCTCTGAGTAGGTGGTAAGCAACTGAGTAGAGCTGGAGTTTCTTTAGTCGAGCTGCATAGGACATCTGTTTGTAGCCCATGATCCTCTTGGTGAGGTACTTTTGGGGTCTCTCCAGTTGCTGCAGGTGTCAGGTAAGGTACATTCCAAAAGGGGCATTGTATTCAATTATGGGCCTGATGAGTGACGAGTAGAGGGGCACAAACACCTCTCTTGATCTAGATGCGAACCCTTTCGTGATAAGGTGGGCTATATAGAAGGTCTTTCTAACCACTTTGGCAATGTGATTATCAAAGGAGAGATTACTATCTACGTTGGTCCCCAAATCTCTAATTACTTCTTCCGTACTTAATGGATTACCACCTATGTGGTAATTTGTGGGCACCTTGTTTTTCCCAAAGGGGGTGACTATGCACTTTTTAGCATTTAGCTTGAGGCCGTGGCTCTGGCACCAAGCATCCATCTCTGTGAGACCCTTTTGGAGGATGCTTGTGTCAGCTGGAGATTTGATTATGGCCCCCAGTTTGCAGTCATCTGCGAATTTTGTCAGCCATAATCCCACCATGTTAGCCTGAACCTCAGAGAAGTATATACCGAACAAGAGAGGTCCCAGAACTGAGCCCTGTGGGACACCACTTGTAACTCGTTTGGATTCCGACATGGCTCCTGTGATTCTGACCATGTGGGTTCTATCTCTGAGCCAGTTTGCAACCCATCTTGTGATATAGGGGTTGATATTTAAGCTGGTAAGCTTATTTATGATGCCCGAGTGGGGTATTGTGTCGAAGGCTTTTGCGAGGTCCAGGTAGGCTGTTTCAAAGAAATCAACTAGGTTTAAGAGGCAAGATCTGCCCTTAACAAAGCTGAATTGGCTAGGGTCCAGTGTCTGGAGGCTCCCAATGTCTTTGTTTATCAGTTCTATGATAATACGTTCCATAGCTTTACAGACCAGACTAGTCAGGCTTATGGGGCGATAGTTTCCAGGGTCCGTTGTGGCACCACCTTTGTGGAGTGGGACCACTGTAGCTGTACACCATTCTTTGGGTACATATCATGTAGTAAGGCTAAGTTTGAACAGTGACTTAATGTGAGGGTTCAGTTCTTCTTGGAGCTCATGTAAGACACAGCCTGGGACACCATCCGGTCCCATAGATGCTGTGTTTTTTGCTTTGGAGAGGGCAGCTTTCACCTGTGCATCTGTGATGTCAGGGAGGTTACATTCAGTTGGCATAGGCATTTGCTCCTTTGGGGGGGGAAGGGGGGGTTTGCACTGAATCTGTCTGCCAGGATGTTGGCTATGTCTGTAGGTTCGGTATATTTTGTACCATTATGCAAAAATTCAGAGCATATATGGGAGTTTCTTCCCATGTTCCTGACATAACTAAGAAGGCCTTGTGATTATCTTTAGTGTCTAGGGCAATTTTTCTTTCAAAACTGACCTTTGATGATTTTATGAGGGATCGAAGTTTGTTGCTAATACTGATCAGAGATGCCTTCCCTTTTTGGGATTTTGCTCTATCATGTAGTAGCTTCCTCCTTCTGTTGTATAGTTTATTTATGGCCAGGGTCCACCAGACCAGTCTCCTGTTTTTGGAGGAGTGAGTCTTGGTTTTATTTGGGATAGCACGATCCATGCATTCCTGCAGGTGCTCATAGAATGTATTTGTAAAGGATTCTGAAGATAGGGCTGTATTATCCTCTGGCCCAGGGGCTTTGAAGGATTACATCTCAGTCTTGAGAAGTGCAAAGTTGGCTTTTGAGAAATTCTTTACAGTGATTTCCTTGGCTGGGGGTGGGGATGGGATATGGATGTCCATGGAAATTTGTTTATGGTCGGATCTTACCAATGAGGGGTTTACCTCTGGTGTGGAACATAGAGTCCCCATGTTGGTGATGACCAGGTCCAATATGTTGTTCCCTCTTGTGGGAGTGGTGACCAGTTGTTCCATTGTGTTAGAGTTTATAAATTCAAGGAACCGTTGGGCGAGGGTGTTTGGGCTTGAGTAGTTTTCCCAGTCAATGTCTGGGTAGTTGAAGTCACCCAATAACATAGTGTTTGGAGAGACCTTCATATTCTCCAGTGTTCTCAGGAATGCCAAGTGGGGTTCCTGTAATAGGGAGGGTGTTCTATAGCAGACTACAAACTGAAAGGCAGTTTTGCCTGCTGTTAGTTGCACATGGATGGTTTCTGATGCTTCGTGCAGTGCCACTAACCTGGAGGTGTAAGTATCTTTGATGAATATAGATACTCCCCTTCCTTTTGTGCTGCGGTCCGAGTTTTGGGGCTGAAATGCATGGTTTGAGTTATAACCTGGTAGTGCTGGGGTGCTCTGTTACTGCACAGACATCGATTTTCAACATACTGAGGAGAGCCTTGAGTGTGTGCATCTTGAGGTTTAGACTTCTGGCATTGAGTAGCATTACCTTTAGTTTTTTTATCCTTGGGTTGTCTATGGAGGTGGGTTTGTCCTTTGAGCCTTGTCTAAAAATGGCACTATGGGGGTTGCAAGAGCCTTGGCCAGTATACGAAAGCCTAAAGGTGACAGGTGCAAGCCGTCCCTAGCGAAGCAACGTGGCTTGTCGAGCATGTCATCCCAGGCTGACAGACACTGGATCTCCTTTGAATGACACCAATACTTTAGCCAATTGTTGAAACTGATCATTTTGTCTTTATACTGTGGCATCATTCTTGGTGAGGGCAAGATGCTACTCAAGGTCAGTGTCATATCAGCCTGAGCTACATGGTCAGAGAGCTCCTCTAAGTCTCGTTTCATGTAGTCCAGGGAGGTTCATCTCAGGTCATTCACACCAGCATGGACAATGACGGAGTCATACTTGTACTTGCTTTGGAGTGACCTGAGTGATTGCATTATGTGGTGGATCCTGGCACCCGACAGGCAGCTTACAGTGACTTTCTCCTTGTTCAGTCTGGTGAGCGGGATGTCAGTGTGCCGGACAATAGAGTCCCCTATAACAAGTGTATTTGGTGTGTTGTTTGGCCTTAAGGGCTGTGACTGTGAGGCACACTGATTTTGTGAGATATGTGATCCGTGGGTATTGTTGAGGGGTGGCTGTTGCTTGGATATATGCTTAGGAGGTCTTTGCTGTTTAAGCAGATTTTTATTTAGAGCCTCTGAGTATGTTTTTGTGTGTTTATGTGTTGGGTATGCAGATGCAATAGGTCTGTGTGAGACTGGATTTGTGGTGTGGGTGGTTACCTTTTCCTCCTAACTGACTGTGTCAGTCTTGGGTTGAGAGAGCTCTGCCTCCAGTTTGGCTGTGTAACTGCATCTCTCACATGTATTAGAGTTTGTTGGAAGGAGGAGAGGGTTGTCTGTGTACATAAGGCAATTGTAACATTGCCCCAAAATTCCTAGATTCACCAGCTGGACTGGAGAGTAATCTTGAAACTGACCCTTGGACACACCAGATTAGTATAGGGAACTGATTTTTTACTGATCAGATTAGGGAAGGGAAATGATTTTTCTCTTGATCAGGAAGGACCAATCGGGAGCCTAATACTTATGAGAAGTCAAGGAGGGTGTAGTGCTTTAGTTAGCTAGTGTTTCCTTATAAGAGCTGAGCAAGTGTAGGGCTTTAGAAAGAGAATAAAGTGATTACTTTGAGTGTTTGAACAGTTCTAAGGGAAAAAGTGAACAGCAGACTTTCTGGAGCCTGGAATAGTTTAAACCTGCTTAGGCAGAGCTGCCCGAAGCTGCTCAGTGCACAAAACAGTGCAAAAAGAGAGTTGTAGGGTTTTAAGAGAGAGAGATCAAGGAGTTTAGAATTGACCCAAAATGGCCAATAAAACTACAGCTTCTAGGTAGTAACCACTCCTCCAGGGACAGGTAGGCTGTTCAGTGTTAACCACTCCCACTGGTAAACACAGAGACATCCCTTTAGCCCAAGCAAGCACTGGCCTTCTAGAAACTTCCAAACAGTTCAGAACAGCAAATCTGTAACTGAACTTTCTTAACTTTCAGAAAATGGGAAATAAGCAAGATTTTTTTGTTTTTTTGTTTTTCTTTTTGCTGTAGTTTAAAGGTAGCAGAGATACACAAGCAGCAAAATAATCACAACAGTGCAATAAATGACCCCACACTTGAGTGCTAGGCCAAAATCAGGTAAAATGCAGTTTTAGAGAAGAAAACGATTTTAAATTAAGTGCAACACAGGAAATCCAGTAAGCAGGCTCTAGATGTGTTCCATGTACTGTTACTGTTACAGATATAAACTTTAGCAAGCCAGAAAATGCCAAAAAGTAGGTGGAAAAGCAGTAAAACTTAACAAAAAAATCAGAAGAAAATACTTAAAATCACAAAAGTGGCTCCTTTTCTTCTCTCAGCGTTTTCTCCCCTTGGTAGGTGCTTCAACAACAACTAGCAAGCCTGAAAAGATGCCAAAACCACGTGGCAGCCAGGTTTTAAGAGAGACGGATCAAGGAGTTTAGAATTGACCCAAAATGGCCAATAAAACTACAGCTTCTAGGTAGTAACCACTCCTCCAGGGACAGGCAGGCTGTTCAGTTTTAACCACTCACACTGGTGAACACAGACTTCCCTTTAGCCCAAGCAAGCACTGGCCTTCTAGAAACTTCCAAACAGTTCAGAACAGCAAATCTGTAACTGAACTTTCTTAACTTTTAGAAAGTGGGAAAAAAGTAGGATTTTGTTTTTTTTTTTCTTTTGGTTGTAGTTTAAAAGTAGTAGAGATACACAAGCAGCAAAATAATCACAAAAGTGCAATAAATGACTCCACACTTGAGCTGATAACAAGCCAGTGATATATCAGATTGCTACACGTCATGTACAGTAGTCGTCATATTTCCTGACATAAGCTGGACATTCTTTGAATGTTTATACAGTACTGAGGTCTGCGTAGTGGTGGTGAATGTTGGCAGTGTGTGTATTATTAATATGTACTTCAGCCTGTGTACAGACTGTGGTAGATGTCACTGTTCTAGCTCCCCTTCTATCAGATGTTACATGCTTCCCCACTGTATGGTATCATTTTGACTTACATGTTTGTAGGACCATACACACACATGCCCCATACCACAGACAGCCATCATACCAAACTGTGTAGCAGCCCAGTATATGTAGGGTCATTCTGTGAGTGGCACATATGAGGATGGTGTAGAACAGATAGTTCATATACTGTAATATTATGCTAGCTTACCATATGTAGCTGTGGCTGTGTTCACATTGGTTGTGGTTATGCACTGTCACACAGGTGTATCCTACCCTGTGCTGTGACATGGCTGTCAAGCCTGCTATATATGCAGGTACATGTGCATTCCTCCATACGAGATGTAGGCCAGTGTTGAGCCAGTCTGCCTGTAGCCTGCACAGTGCATTGTTACATGCCTAGCAGCTTAGTGTGCTTAACCAGTGGGATGTTATGTGCAGATACTTGCCAGATCTACTGCTGCTGGGCCTCCCTTAAATGTCATGTATGTCAGACAGAGCAGTGAGATGCTGTACAGATGCATGTCACTATTTAGTGGGTGCTATGTGTCTATGGCACCCCTGTACCAGCAGTCATTATGTGTCAGGCCAGACAGGAGTGTGTGAATCCAACACCTATGGTGCCAAATGTATACTAGCCATTATGTGTTATACCCATCTACATGGCTGTTTACATCCATATTGTCAGGCGTGGTACACATGTGGTGCACTAAGGGGTTATGTGTATACCTCTGGACTGTACAAGGTATGTCCAAAGTTCCACATATAGTGGCCAATATCTCTGCTGCACTCC
>NC_056728.1:1215595129-1215642629 GCF_019279795.1 Protopterus annectens | reverse complement strand
ATGTTATTATGTAGGTTATACGGCAAAAAGATGTAACAATATGTTCATACACAGATTTCACATGGAAACGATATGTGCTACAGTGGGACTCGAACCAGGAATACCTGTTCATTAGGTGGACGCTCTAACCACTACACTATTGCTGTGCTGCTTCATCTGCATATATATTCCTTGTTATCCTCTTCAGCCTTTTCAGCTGCTTTAACAGTAGCTAGGTGATGGGCAAACCCACGCACCTACGGTTAGCTGTACTCAGGGTTTAAAAAAAATAAATACAAGAGTTTCTTTGTTTTATTTCAATGTACTGTTGCTGTTGAACACATGGGGACTGTTGGTGGGGATATGCAGACTCCTATGAGTGGCCTCGCTCATTTATTTACACTTTCTTCTGTTCTACTTTGCAGGGACGTGTTTATTCTGACAGCTTTGCTCAGACATGCTAACTGCACTCATCCATGCCCAGTGTAGGATTTGGAGCTCAGGCAGCATGCCCTCATTAATACGCATGGCATGCTGCCGTCCTCCTCTTAAACTGCCGCTTCCGTGCAGGACTAGATTAGTCCTGCATGGAAGTTTAGTAAATCCGGGAGAAAGACTGAACACACTGCAGGTGAATGCC
Organism: Protopterus annectens; assembly: GCF_019279795.1. Classification (NCBI taxonomy): domain Eukaryota; kingdom Metazoa; phylum Chordata; order Ceratodontiformes; family Protopteridae; genus Protopterus; species Protopterus annectens. Next base: position 1,215,642,010 of record NC_056728.1, on the reverse strand, counting down.
TCTCTTTCTTTATTGTTCCTCATTCCCTTATCTATGTTTTCTTATGAGCAATTGTATCTCATTGTACTGCATATGCTATCTGTATCAATGCTTAATGTACTGTATTGAATATGAACAAAAAAGCAAAACAGCAGGAACTCACCTGGCCAACGTTTTATTAGTGAATACAAAATACAAAGCAAAGCTTTTGAGTAATACTAACTCTTTATCAATGCTATAATATACATTCACTTCATTTCAGCATTTATAGTGCAAGCCAGCAGTTAAATTTGTCACATGACTAATCGTCAATTAATCAATTAAAACATATACATTTATTACAGCCCTTAAAAATACATACATATAAGTCTATGCATAAATAAAATAAAATCCCATAAAATATCAAATAAGATATTAAATGAATTCCCTCTTCATTTTTAATATAGGTTTGACACTATTCCTTACATTTAGTCCAGGAGGTTTTTGTCAGCCCTAAAATAATTTATCCAGTTGGACTTCAGTTTTTGCAACAATATCACCTCCCCTTATCCCGTTTTTCACCTTTTGCATTACCCTAAATTTAAAACTATGATTGTCTCCACATAACATAATATGCTTACTTAATGCATTAGTTTCTATCTTCCTTCTTATTTCTGAAAGATGGGAACTTATTCTTTCTTTTAATTTATAATTGGTTTTACCTATATAGAAGCTAACATATTCAACACAGGTAGCAATATACACTATATTTTTTGGTAATACATGTAGTGAAAGTGCTGAAGAAGAATGTTCTACCAGTAAAGGGGTGTATAAAAGAAGTTTCAATATTTATATCTTTGCAGAAAGAACAATTAAATCAAGGGACAGTATATCAGAAGACTTTGAATCTAGAGGTTATCCACACCATTTAGTACAATATAATAAACAAAGCATCATGTAAGAAAGTGAAACTCTAGGGAGGCCTTATTTTTCTGATAACGCCCTAAATATATCTAAGGAAGTAGCTAATTTGGTTAGGTACATTACTCAATATGATAGACATACCCCAATGACTAAGTCTGTAATTACAAAAAAGTTGGTGTATATTAGTCTCTAACCATGAGATTGGACAGATAGTGGCAGAGAAACCATTTTTTTTTACTTTTAGGAAAGATAAAAAATTGAAATAGATGCTATGTTATAAAGATTTGGCATGTAATAGAACTAGTGGTATGAAATTTAACACTACTGGAACTGTCCCTTGTTTTAATTGTTCTTTCTGCAAAGATATAAATGCTGAAACCTCCTTTGTACATCCCATTACTGGTAAATCATTCTTCTTCAACACTTTTGCTACATGTATTACTGAAAATATAGTGTATATTGCTACCTGTGTTGAATGTGATAGCTTCTATATTGGTAAAGCCAAGCAGAAATTAAAAGAAAGAATACGTTACCATCTTTCAGGCATAAAAAGGAAGTTAGAAACTAATGGTAAGCATATTATTTTATGTGGAGACAATCATAGTTTTAAATTAGGGTAATACAAAAGGTGAAAAACGAGATAAGGGGAGGTAATATCATTACAAAAACTGAAGTTGCTGAGTACAACTGGATAAATTATTTTAGGGCTGACAAACCTCCTGGACTAAATGTAAGGAACAGTGTCAAGCCGATATTAAAAATGAAGAGAGAATTTACTTAATATCTTATTTAATATTTTATGGGATTTTATTTTATTTATGCATAAGCTTATATGTATGCATCTTTAAGGGCTGTAATATAATGTATACGTTTTAATTGATTAATTGATAAGTAGTCATGTGAGAAATTTAATTGCTGGCTTGCACTATAAATGTTGAAATGAAGTGAATGTCTTTTATAGCATTGATAAAGATTTGGTGTGACTCAAAAACCTCTGCTTTTGCATTTTGTATTCACTAATAAAACGTTGGACAGCTGAGTTCCTGCTGTTTTGCTTTTTGGTTCTGGATTTTTTAGCATTTGGAACTCTAGTTGGCACCTGGAATTTTTCTCTTTTTTTTTGTTGTACTGAATAAGAACAACATTTCTTACTAAGGGGCAGTAATTGTGCCATTAAAGCCAGTATGTGAATGTTAACACTGTTGCTCTCCTAACTTAGTCAAAGTACTCTCACACTATTTGGTAAGTCTTTTCTCCCTGACACACCATTAGTAAGTGTTCATCAAAGAGGGGAGACTGTGAAATACTGATTATTCTTGCAGCCAGGCTAATCAGAGACACCTGCAACCCATTAGCAAGTAACACTTCTCAATGCTCATCTTTGCAATGCTAGAGCATGAGTATGTAATCATGTAACAACTTACACCATGTTTATCTTCCCTCCATTTACTGCAGATTGTGTTATTCAGGAATGCTAATTATTTAACACCTCATTTGCATACTCACAGGGTTGATTCTGCACTATATAAAATTACCATGTAGCTAATAGACTTGACTCAAGTGGGGAGATGTTTGGATCATGAGATCTTGATACAGCTAAATAAATACACCATTAGGAGAATTATGTACATTCTACATTGCTTTATTGTCAAGGCATGTTGCTATTTCTTACATAACTTTTTTAGTGTAACATTAAGGGTAAATTGCAATGGCTGCTCCAAAATATCTACTTATCTTTCTATTTTTTCTTTATCCTTTAAATTTGGTATAGCCCAGGCATATCATTTATGTCTGCATTACAAAAAAGTCTGCTACAGAATGTTACCTGACCTATATTTCATAGGTTGCATTTTATTGTTATCTGCACAGTTTGCAGATGAGTATAGTATAACTGTGTAGCAAGGTCAGGTTTTCTTATATTTTTTAGCACAAAGAAATGTGTTGATATCTTCCTGGCTTTCTTCGACACCATTGAAGATGGCACTTATTTGTCTTACATTTCTACTGCTACATTGTGAATTGTTATCATTAATGCTGCATTGTGTTGCACAAACCTGTGTTCTCTGCATTATAGTACTGTTATATAATGTTATTGATATTTCATTTAGAATATTTTTGGAGGGGGCTGTGCTGACTCATGTATAGGGAGCATTACATTTTAAATTGTTGTGTTCATGATGGACGCATACAGTCACATATAATTGACTTCACAGCCATCCTGTCTGTGTATTATGTATTTAAAATTATGTGTCTGCTTTCTGTTTCATTTCATACAGAGATGTGGCACCCAAGAAGAAGTCTGTACCTTACAAGCCACCATACACTAGTGCAGAAAATGAGGTCATTATCCAGACCTTACATCAGGATAGAGCTTTTCTCTTAAGGAGAGGTAGAGGTAACCAATCTGCCCGAGAGACGATACTACAGCAGGTGGTCTATCACATCAATGCTGTCGGCTGGCATGGGAGAACTTGCTCCCAGATACGATACTGTGCAAGTGATATGATAACCTCTGCACATCATAGGGCAGCTGCAGTTGTCTGGGAACAGGTGGCTACAGGAGCTGGTCCTGTTACCAAACCACCATTACCTGAAACAGAGGAGTTCCTGTCCACTCTCAGGGATCCAGATAGCTTTGCAGAAGGTTCACACAGAACCCTTCATGTAGGTGCTGATGTGGTTGACAGACCCAGATGGTCTGAAGAAAACTTCCAGGTATGCAGAATGCAAGTGTCATTTTTATACCTTTATATGCATATATATTAGATGTCTGATATATGTAGATCCAGCGATAAGTATAAGTTAGACAACTCAGTAATAGAGACATAGAGGAGGGTGTTGGGTAGGGGGATCCAACTGTTTGGTACATTTTTTTATGTGAGAACATTCTTAATCTGCACCTGTAAAGAGGATTATTCTCTTTTTGTTGTTTCATTTGCATTGCAATACTTATCACCCTTCTTTCCTTTCCCTTCCTCATATACTGGTACATCTGGATTGCAGGCTGCAAGTCTGGCTGCACATGATAAGCCCTCATTTGATTTTTGCTATTACTGTATATAAAGTAGATTCAGGTCTAAATGAGAGCAAATTTGTATTAGTTTAGCATCTATTAGATTTTAACATACCGTTTGTATAAGAAAAATTTGTAATCAATTGTATTCTCTGTTTCTCTGTTTGTTATGTTTATTGCTTGTTATCATAGGTGATTCTGACAGTGGAACTGTGGAAGTCCTTCAACCTGATGTCAGAGTGATGGTAGTCACTAATGATGATGGTGGCGATGAAAAGGCACAGTCTGGGGGTGCAGAGGGTCAGTCTGACCCTGAAGTTGGGGTTCTCACATCTCCTGCCCATATTTCAGATATAGTCAGTATGCCTTTGCATATCTGTAACACCCAGACATCTGATTAGGATACACTGAAGGAGACACAGTTGATCAGGATAGTGTGTGGCTTCTCCAGCTGCATTGCTGGTTGCTTCTCTCTGTAGCAATCGTGGGGGTTAGGTGTCACACAGGAGAGTTGGTAGAGGTGCCAGGAAGAAGCCTGCTCTACACCATCCTCCTAATGCTGGTGTGTCATTAGGTGCCACTAGTGTAGAACTGTATTGGAGTCCCTCCAGTGTGTCCTTGTCCACCCTGTATCTCTGAGTAATTTCTTTGTCATACAGTCCATGATGGGTCAAATGGGGTCTAAACACCCTTCTTCTTCTTTCCTAAGGTCTGGTAATAGCTGCAGTGCCATGATTTAAAGCCAGTTGCACATGCAGCATAATAATAGCAGCAGAAACCTCTAACATGTATTTTACTAAGTATAATCATGCTGTATTCCAAGGAGGTTTTGATGTACTTACTAACTGGTTAGACTGCACATGATTGCTTTATAGCTTCCTGAATAACTCCACCATATTGGATTGGCAAATTATCATGGGATTTGGCTCTTTATGTTGTCATTAGCATATTCTGCTGTTTCCCCTCTGTTTGGCACTCTATATATATTGTGTGCAGCTGTTTAATGAATTCTAAGTAGCACACTATCCTGTTGACAGCATGCCTTACCACCAGAACGATAGCTACACTTTGTGTAGCTTTTAATAAATCTGGACCTAAAAGGGAGTTGAATAATAAGGAAAATTAAAAATAAAGCAGGAATATGTTATAATTTATCTTAGAAGGAAACATATGTCAACATATTGTAATAATGAAAGCAAACGAGATGGATATTTGCATCCTTCTATGTCAAGGCAGCAAAAGGTATGACTACAAGCATGACAAGAGGAAAGTCTTCCTATGTTTAATTAAATTTGCAAAATGTACAAAAAAATAACATCTTGCAAAGATGTGTAAAAGTGAAAACAAAAGAATTTGAATGCTGTTGCAGAGAAATATGAACATGAATTATTTGCTGGTTCTCAAGAAGTAAAAATGTATGCTACTGTGAAGGCTGAATATGGATCAGACAGAGAGACTGATGTGCATAACAGAGTCTTTGAAATACTGAGAATTAATGGGCAGAATGCAACATTTTAATGTGATAGGGTGCAGATTGTAATATCATTACAGGAAGACAATTTTAATTTTTTTTCTCTCTGCACACTGAATATAATGCCGCATGTATATTATTAACCTATTCTAGTCACTAAGCTAAACCATCAGGTCAGAAACCGATGACATGTCAGTACAAGTATAAGATGTCCACTTCTCATTTACAAATGGTTGTTTTTAAGAAGTACATTCTAATATTTCAATCATGTGACTTGTGAGAAGATAAAAATGATAAAATAATTCACAGTGTAAAACCAAAGATTAAGATGATGTGTTCAAAATCAATTACTGAGTCCTCATATAGGGAATCATTAGAACTGCCACTCAGATGTCATAGGCACAGTGCAAAGCCACAGCAGATATATCTTTCTGATTTGTTTACAATCTCATGTTGTTGTTGTGTCTCTCAGCTTATCCCGGTTAAGGGTCACCACAGCGGAACTACGGTCCGCTAATGTTTGGTAGTGGATTTTTACATGCCGAGTTACCAGCTCTGACGCACAACCTTCAGTGAAGGCATGCCCATTCACGCATACCTCCACACCGAAGACGCTCTAGCTGAGAATCGAATGGGACAACATCTTGCTGTGAGGCAACAACGCTACAGCAGCACCACTACCACATCTCATACACAGATAAAAACTGATGTAGTGGGTTATTAAGAAACAATTATAGATATGTTTTCCCCAGTGGCATAGAGAGCTACAACCATGACTATGGCACTTGTGACCCAAGATGAGTAGTGACAAGAACACTTGATGCCTAAGACAGGGATGATGTGTGTGTGTGTGTGTGTGTGTGTGTGTGTGTGTGTGTGTGTGTGTGTGTGTGTGTGTGTGTGTGTGTGTGTGTGTATCATGGCATGAGGGCATTATCTACCTGCAGCTGGGGACATGCCCTTCTGGAAACCAAGGTGTGTCTTCTGATGGTAAGGCAGGCTACTTGTGTAGGAAGGAGGTATGAGAGAGCTAATGGCCATATTGATGCCTACAACACATGCACTCTGCCTAGTTATGGACTTCCATCCCATAAAATCCCCAATTTACTTGCATGATACTGTCACCTCAACCTTCCCCTCCAGCTAAGGAGGGGAGTAACTGTATTAGCGGTCATAGACCATAATGTTACTCTCTCTTCTTCCTTGGATAGACAGGCTCTACCTGCAGTGTTAAGCAGGAATCAGCGGGAAGCCATTTCTAGAATAAGATACACTGAAATGAAAAGAAGGGCTCATGGAAAACATGGTAACACATCAGCAGTGAGTTAAACAAGGAGGGTAAAAGATAGATTGGTTTAAAAAAAGAAAGCATTTAGATCCAACAGAAAGAGTGAAAAATATGGTAACATTTGTGAAAAAGCCAGGATTTGCATTCAGATTGGTCCACAAACCATGAATTAGGTGATCAAAAGAGGCCATTACTCTTTGCATAAAATTGAAGATGTGGTCTCAATAATACTTTATGCTAAGTTTTCTGATTAACAGGTGCATACTAGGGATTCTTGTAGATAAATCTTGAAAAGAGAGCTCTAAAATGTGTATATTTAAAATGCCATTAAGGAGATAAAGATTCCTTAGTCTTCTATTTCTCTTAGGGATTCCATCCACATTAGAGCTGTTTCAAAGCACTGCTGTCTAGTTAATTGATGGTTTGGAAGGTGAGGTGAATACAAATTATGATATTTTACTGCAAGATCAGGCAAAAGAGTAGCATAATACAAGCTTAATACAGTTGCTGAATAGAGTAAGAGAGCTTAAATAAGTGCAAATGTGACATTAGAGTGACAAGTCTTAAATACGTAAATTATATTTTAGTGTCAGGTCTGCAGTCTAATCCAGGAAAAAATCTGCAGAACTGTGTATACTTCAAGAAAAGAAGAAAAGTGGGAATTACAGAGATATCTAGTAATTATTCAGTAGCTTAAAGCATTTGTACCTCATGTGTACCTCATGTGTTCATCTTTTCTCTAAGAAAGCTGTAAAAATATGATGAGGGTTGGGATTTTAGCTATGAACAAGGCAATAGCAAGATGTTGTTTAACAATGATGCTATGAGCAAGAAAATAGTTTAAAATACTCAAGGAAGTATTATTAATACTCCAACAGTAAATAATATGACTTGAATAAACCAGATGTATTGCAAGCAAACGCCAGTCAGAATGGTTTAAAAGCTGAGATCCTACAATAAAATAGATCAGTTGCCTCCGAGTCAAGACCAACATATGTACAAAAAAGTTATTCTTAGACTAAAAATGAAATTCTGGAGAAAGTCGTCACAGACAGATAAAGGCAGCTAGACAATTACTCAACTATGATCATGTGAACTCAAAAACTTCAGAAAACTACAAGGGTTACTGGCTGGATAAAGAATAAAACTCAAAAGGCATGGAAAATTCAATAACTTGGAGATGATGTTTGGGTGAAGGAAATTAAACCAAAATGCTAGGTAGTTTGCAGAGATATCAAGCTATACAAAAAACTTAGTAAATGTATATATTATACAAATGCAGAGGAGTTAAAGTTCCAGAAAGGTAAGCAACCACAATTCTAACATCTACTCCAAATGCAATAATACAGAGAATTTAAAACTGTGATGATTAAGAGTTACATATACTGCTGAAATTACACCTCCAAATGAAGCTGTTGAACAAGGACTATTCCAACAAAATGACCAGATGTCCTACATAACTTATTCTACTGAATTGTCCAGATGTGATAAACAATCTGTTGAAGAAAAACATGGACTATTTATATTTAACTGTGATTCTAAGGACCACAAATTTAATTTTTAAAAATGTTTTCTTAAATAATTAAAAAATGCTTGGATATAAATAGTTTCTGATGTGGACCATACAGTGTGGATGTTCTTTCATGTAATTATCATGATGTAATTCATGTATAAATACTAATTAACTAATCACAGTGATCAGTATATCATGCAATATTCACATTCCAGAGAATTCATGGAGTTTAGAGAGCAGCTTGTCTAAATTTCTTATTTATTACATCTTCTGACATAACAAGTATGGATACCTAGTACAATTTTATGGCCATTAAAATATAAGGAAGCCCGGCTACGTTATACTTGTTTTCTGTAAACTCTGGTTACAGGACTTATGTACAGGGATGAGAATGTTGCACATCTAGAATGTATATGTAGAGAGTTGCAGTTTGATGAGAACTAAACTTCATATATATTTCTGCATAACAATAAACTGTTTCTCTTATTAATATGATTCTTTCACCAGCAATATTTTTTAATTTCTCCATGTCTTTTGGGTTTCTAATACCATGCTGGGAATGTACCCCATTCCCAAGTCAAAGTATTATTAAAGTTCATGAAATTAGTATTGGTTCAATCTTTGATGTTGGCCAGAAGTGCTCTTTGCAGCACCTGCAATGTGCCCAGTAATGACTCCTTCTGCCATTCGTATGGAGTTACATGTATCACTAACATATCTAAATATGTTTGCAGATTCTTTTTTATAACACCCATTGCTCCTGCTATTGGAATTGTCTGGGTATCTTTATTCCACGTTGCTCTCGTTTCTGCCTGCAAATCCTGATATTTTATGACTTTGCATCTCTCTTTGAGTAAGGCACTGTAGTCACTGGGTATAGCAATTTCAATGAAAAATGCTACTTTTGTCTTCTTTTCATGGACTACTGTATCTGTTTTTTTTTTTTTCGCATCTGTCTTTTGAACTGTTGGTAATGGGTGATCCCATGTGATGTAGACTTCATCATTTTCTATGATGCTTTGTGGCTCATATTTCCAGTGTTTTTTCAGCTAATTCAATATTATAATGTTTGCACAATCCCCAGTGCAACAGTCTTGGCATATTATCATGTCTTAATGTATACAGTCCTTCCGCCATTAGTATGTCACAACCAGCAACAAGGTATGCAACTGTTTCCAATTCAGTTTAAAAAAAAACTACATTTGTCTGTTTCTCCCACATGTTCAATGGACTTTGTAAACCAGCATGCATGTAGTCCACTATCTTGGTCCACCAATATTAACCTTTCATCTTTTGGTTTGAATTTGCCTCTCTTTAACCATTCCTGTATTTGATCTTGATCAAAATAAGGTTCTTCCAGGAGTTTTCTATACTTGCATCTTTATTTATGCATTTTCACTTTTCTTGCCTTCTCATCTGATCCTTCACCTTATATTGTTTCTTTTGATTTTTGGCACATTCAGTCGCTGCCTGATTTTTATCTACTTCTGGTTGGATTTCCATTCCTTCTTGATGCCAATATGCTTCTGTTAGACTAAGAAGGGAAGTCATGTTAGATTTATTCTCCTCATGTTTCAAAACTTTCACTATGTTTGGGTCTTGTGAGGTCAGTAGATACGTATGCAGTCCCACAATTGCAGATCTATACATGTAATCAATTTCAAGGAGACCCATACCTCCTTCAGAATGGGGAATATATAATCTTGGTACACAATGATTTTTATAAATCATTTGATGAGCATGAACTGTCCTTGTTTTCATGTCTAATCTATCCAACACCTTTTGGGGTCAGTCAATCATTCTAAAACTGTAAGTTAGGGCAGGAAGAGCAAATTGGTTTATAGCTTGAACTTTGCTCCGAGATGTCAATGCTGTTTTCAGAATTAATTTAAGACTTCTAAAAATTTCCTTACTGAGTTTTATTCACATTTGTTCAAGTTTTATTGTTGATCCTTCATGAATTCCCAAATATTTATACTCTCCCTCTTGCTCAAGTTCTTTTATATCACATTCTTGTCTCAAACTGATGTTTCTTGGTGCTGCAGCTTTCTTGCTTTAAAGGTTACTTTTGCACATTTATCAAGACCAAATGGCATTCTTTTATCATCTGGAAAATTTTTGACTACTTGCAGTTGTGCTTTCAGTTCCTCATCTGATGAGCTATACAGTTTTAGATATTTGACAAAGACAAGATGAGAAGTCTTTACACTTTGTTGCTTTCTGGGAGCCAGATCATAACTATGACCTAATCTGTTAAGTCGACAGCTTAATGGGTTAAGGGCAAGGTGAAAGAGCAGTGGTGACAGTCACCGTGAAATATCCCCCTTTGGATTTTTATCCCTGAAATAATAATTTGTCCTTTGTTATGCCTTAACTACAAAGTGGTTTGCCACTACTTTATGATCACTTTGATGTAGTTTATCAGTGCAGGGTATATCTTGTACATTTTAAGCACTATTTTATCCAGGAATGTGAGATACTGTCAAATGCTTTTTTGAAGTCTATCCATGCCATGCTTAGATTCTTCCCCTTTTTACAGTTCTCCACTATGACTTTATTTAACAACAAATGATTCTTTGTTCCATATTATTTTCTTTTATTACCCTTTTGTTCTATTGCCATAATTGAGTTTTCTTCTAAATGACTATAAACTCTGTCAGCATCAGTTCCAGTATATAGTTTATAAGTAGTTGGAAGGCAAGTTATTGGTCTATAATTTTTAGGGTAGCTTGCAGGTTCACTCTTAAGTAGGAGCATTGTTTTTCCTTTTGTTAGCCAGGTTAGTGTCTGTTTAAGGTGTGCATATAAATAGTTCTTACTCATAGCTAAATCTTTGTGCAAAGATGTTAATACTTTTAGCCAGAAGTTAGGTACTGGATCTGGGCCTGGGGTTTTCCAGTTAGAGGCTTTTCTTAACTTTGTTTCAATCTCTCTGGCTGTTATTTCATCCCATTTCATATCCTGTACATTTGAACTTCTTATTCTTTCTTTTACTTCTTCTATCCATTTAGCATCTTTGTTATGTTCCACAGGATCTTCATAGATACTTCTCCAAAATGTATCTATTACTTCATTTTTGATGGTCTTTCAATTCCTTTTACCTTGTTTCCCAATTCTTTATAAAACGTTTTTTGGGTCTTCAGTAAATTGTTTACTTTGTACTTTATATTTATCTGTGTACCTTTTACGTTTTTCTGTCTGTGCTGATATTTTTAGTTTATTATTTGTGATAGTACATGATAAATCCTGATTCATTATAATATTGTGCATTGGTTTTATCAAGTCTATCTTTCGGAGTATTTTTGTTGACCTGTTCCCTCTTCTATGCTCTTCTATCAGTGACACTTCTTGTCTTAATTGCTTTATAGTTTTCTCTATTTGCACTTCCATGATAACATTCAATTTTTCCCCGTCCTTTCCCTTACTACCCTGTGTTCTTGTGGTAGGACTTTATCTGTTATTAATTTGGCTGCACAGTAATGCATCCTATTTATTTCTGTTATATCACAGGACTCTCTATAGGTAGTTCAAATTACTGTGTTCATTTGTTTTATCAAACTTCTAACTTGTTGGGTTTTATTGATCTTCTGCAGTCTATTTCCTTTACTGATCTTAATATGTCTATTTATCTCTACAGGGCCAGTTTTAGCATTTTGGGGGCACCCAGCAAATGTCAAGTTGGGGGCCCCCTAGGCACCTACAGTATAAGTATCATCCTGTCAATGCCACAATTCCTAAGAAACCGTTTAGTTTGTGCTGCAAACTTTTAGGAGTAGTACACAAAGACAGACCTTAGCTACAAGCTGTTATATTACAACAGGCCTACATACCACACTTTGCTGACCTGTCTAACAAAGGGACACTTACAGTTCAAAGGTTCATAGGTTCATAGATGTGTCCTAGGCTAATGACCCTGGAGCCTATATAAGCCTAGCCCAAGAAGATTCCCTGGCATCATGCCGCCCAAAGTTAGTTCCCATTGCCCCTGTCAAGTAAGGCCACTGAAGTGATCCCTGGGGTGAATTTTCTATTGCCCATCCACTCATCAAGATTTCTCTTAAAGAGGGACAGTAAAGTGCCCTGCTTGACATGAATGGGAAGTTTGTTCCACAGTATGGGAAGTCTCTGGATTAGGAACCTGTCCCTCCAGCATGTTCTGTTTATTGTGGTAATGAGGTTTAGGTCCCTGAAGCATGTGGCATGGAGGGATTGGGATTTCTTTAGGTGTAGCATATTTAGCAGCTCTGGGTCAGACATGGTTTTGTAGGTCAAGCAGAGATCACCTCTAAGTAGGCGATAAGAGACAGAGTATAGCTGGAGTTTTTTGAGTCTATCCATATAGGGCATGTGTCTAATGCCTAAGATCCTCTTAGTGAGATATTTTTGTGGCCTTTCCAGTTGTTGTAGGTGTCTAGTGAGGTACATACCAAATGAGGTGTTGTATTCTATAATAGATCTAATGAGGGACGAGTAGAGAGGGATTATGACCTTTTTCTTCCTGGATGAGAAACCTTTTGTAATGAGATGTGCAACATAGAAGGACTTTCTGACTACAATGGTAATGTGGTTATCAAAGGAGAGGTTGCTGTCAACCTGTGTCCCCAGGTCTCTTATCACACCTTCGGTGTTTAGTGGACTACCACCTATGTGGTAGTTCATGGGCACCAAATTTTTTCCAAAGGGAATGACAATGCACATTTTGGCATTGAGTTACTGACATTTAGTTGCAACGATGATAAATTACAACAACTATATGTACAGGTCTGTACTTAAATGAAGTGAGGACTAGGCCTACTGTTTCAAACCCTCCACACACACACACACACACACACCCTCCAGTCCTCTCCTCTGATCCACCACCCACTTTTGGGCTCCCCATACCATGCACATTACTTTTTTCTTCCTTTTCTCACATTTTGCCTTACTCTCAGCTTTTTCAAGAAGCCATAACTTTCTATATGCTCTGAAGTGCAGTTTAAAGGGATTTTTCTTTTTACACAACCTTTTCATTCAATAATGGCTTGAACAAAAATCATTATTAAGGAAATAAATTCACTGTTGTTGTTCAGCTTTAGTTTTCTTTGCATTCTTTCAGCACTTCTTTCCTGACCGAGACAGCACAGTAATAACCATTTAGGAAATAACTCAATTAAGCTGGTACCCCCAAAACCATAGGGGTTATATATGTACCCTTGGATGTGTTTTAGAGCATTTTCTCAGCATTTTACTCCAATGGTGGCCTAAACAAAAATTATGAAAAAGAAAAGAATTTCAGTCTTATTTTTTTCTTTCAAGGAAGACATAAGTTGTGCCCAAGGCTTAATGTTCAAAGTTGACAACATAGTAGCTCACAGTAAACTAACAAGCCTGTTGTGGAAATACATAGGTTTTATCTGGGAATACTACCTCCTTCCCTAACCCCCCACAAAAGACAGTCACTGCCAATACATCCCTCTGGTGTTAGACTAGGATGAAAGCAGAGATTTAAATTGCCTTAGCCATATATTTCAAGTGACTGCTGATATATGTATACATAGCATGCTTCTTCACCCCTAACCCTCAATGCTAGCCCCATGTATATCTGCCTGATGTGTGATTGTGAGAAAGGTTTCTGTAATATATTCTAATTTGTTGTTCTTAGACAGTATACCACCCTTACACAAGCTATAGTAACCTTCTTTTTACACCTCTGAGGTCTTTGAGAAAAGTAAATAAACAATTACCACACTGTCTTCAGCTCAATCATAAGCTATAATGACTTCATGTGCACATCTCTAAGGTTTGAATGTGATAAAAATTAAAGTTGTAATAACCACAAAATCTCCCGACCCCATAACCTACAGCAGCTTTCTGTACACATACATTTGAGCAGGGCTGGTTTTAGAATGGGTGTGGTTGAAACCAGAGGCTATTAGCTTTATCCTAAAAGGGTCATATCTCAGCATTGTTCAGGTTAAACTGCTCAATCAGAAAATTGAAACATTTTTTTGTTCTCATTTTTCTTCAATCAGCAGTAGCGTTTGTGTGGGTCCCCACAGAGTCAAGGATGATTAAGGGAGCCCCCAGTATCCATTTATACAGTCTGGTGAGTGGGGGCCACCAGACTCCAAGAAGATCTAAGTGTCTGAATTTTCTGTGATATATCTTATGTCTTACTTTTGAAATATAATTACTTAAGTACATTTTTTACTGATACCCAACAGAATAATGTCTGTGTCCTGGCATTATTGGTGCATGCACATATAAAAATCAGTAATATTTTTACAGACACACAAACATAAGCCATAACAGTTTTAGTTTTGTAGTTATTTCAGCAAATAGCAATATATTGTGCAGCACATTGTACTGCCACACCAGATCAGTGACTGCTGTTTAGCAGTCGTCAAACAGCAGCAGGGGTAAGTCACTTATTTACCTCATTAAGCAGTAATGCATACCTGTCACTGTCCCTGATTTCACAGACCTTCCCTGATTTTGTTCATACTTTTGTTTTCTGCTTCGCAAAAAGTTTGATTTGCTGGTAAATCATTTAGGATTACAAACAGTCAATCAATCCAGACATCTGAGTTTTATACTTCTTGTCCAGAAATATGTGTTGATGCAAAAGGTGCTATTCTACTAACGTTTTAAGTGCATTAGAGTAATATTTAAACTGTAGTCCTGATTCAGAGCCTTTATTCTATTATTTTTGGGATTGCACTGAATTCTTAAGCAAAGGAATTGAGAGTTATACTATCTGGTGTTATGCTTGTATTTATAAAACTCCCTGAAAGAGAAAACCATCCCTGATTATCAGAAGTATCAGCTCTTCTAAAAATCCAAAATTTGCACCAAGATAAGTTACTCTGGGCTGCTGATCTCTCTAGTGCTTACCTTGCTCATGTAGGTAATCCCTAACCTCAGTTTCTATTTCTTTAACTTCTCCACTATTGATCCTCTTTTCTACTTTTCCTCCTTGTTTTCTTGTTTTTTGTATTGTAAAATTTTCCACATCTGTATGTTTTTGCCTATATTTCTCTTCAAATGGGTTGCCAACTGGCTTACAGACAGAACTCACATGGTAAGAATAGCGGGCTCCAGGTGTGACTCTAAACCAGTCACAAGTGATGTCCCGCAAGGCTCGGTTCTGGGACCCTTTTCAGCATATATTTCTCAAAAGTACAAGCAAACACAGGATGACTATGGCTAACCAAGTTCGCCGATGACTGCAAACTAGAAGCCATAATTGACTCTCCGGCTGACACGGACATCCTTCAAAAAGGCCTTACTGAGACAGACACCTGGTGTCAAAGTCATGGCCTCAAACTACATGCCAAAAAATGCATAGTCATCCCATTTGGGAAAAACAAAAACACCCACGAATTACCACATAAGTGGCATCCCCCTTAATATAGAAGAGGTAATAAGAGATCTGGGGACCCAGATAGATAGTAATCTCTCCTTTGACAATCATATTGCCAAAGTAGTTAGGAAATCCTTCTATGTGGCCCATCTAATTACTAAGGGGTTCGCATCTAGAAATAAAGAGGTTATAGTGCCCCTCTACTTGTCACTCATCAGACCCATCATAGAGTACAATGCCCCATTTGTGATGTACCTCACAAGACACTTCCAACAGCTGGAAAGACCACAAAAGCACCTCACCAAGAGGATCATTGGCCTCAAACATATGTCCTATGCAGCCCGACTGAAAAAACTCTGGCTGTACTCAGTGGCATATCGCTTACTCAGAGGTGATCTCTGCCTGACTTACAAAGCCATGTCCAACTCAGAATTGATAGACATGCTCCACCTAAAGAAATCCAAGTCACTGCGAGCCACGTACTTTAGTGAGCTAAACCTCACCACAACAATAAATAGAACATGTTGGAGAGATAGATTCCTGTCACAGTAACTCCCCATGCTTTGGAACAAAATTCCTAACTACATTAGGCAGAGCCCCTCACTAACACTCTTCAAGAGAAGCCTTGACGAATGGATGGGTAACAGAAAATACACCCCTGGGATCACTTCATTGGCTCTGCTTGACAGAGGCTCAGTTAATTAATCAATGGGGCGGCGAATGCTGACACACTATGGCTAGGCTTAAAAATGCCCTCGGGCAGATAGCCTAGTACCTACCTATGAACCTATGAACCTAAATATCTTTGGTGCTGCTCTTTTTGCATTGATTAGTTTTGCTTTCTCCTTTGCATAAATATTGCACCACATTAAATCTCTTTTTCTTTCCCATGTCCACTTCAACTTCTATTTTTTAACTTCTACTTTACTAATCTTCTGTTCTACATTCTATCTTTGTGATCTGTTTTTGTGAAATTTTTCATATCTGGATGCATTTGTCTGTATTTTTTTTCAAATGTCTTTGGGGCTACCATTTTTGTGTTGATTAATTCAGCTTTCTCCTTTGCATAAATACTGCACCATATCAGATCTCTCTTTCTTTCTCATGTCCAAATTTCTTTTTTTATACCTTTCAGACATCTCCAAATTGTGTTCTTTAAATTTTTTCACTTCCTCATTCACTTCTTTTTCCAAATGGCGCAAGGTTTCTTGGTCTATATAGTGTTTTTAATGATCTTTTGTATTAATGAGCACAAATGTTTATTATTAGATTATGGCCAAGAGAATTTCAGCATTCAGCTACATTGTACTTCTTATGGGAGGGATGTCAGTCTTAGGTGAGCTGTGTAGTGCAGTTTCCAAGTATGAGTTCCTGATTTCATTTAAGATTGTCAAAGGGTGACTGGGCTAATGCCTTCTACACATAGGAACTAATGCAGACTTTTATAGGAATTTTACCCTAACAGTTTACCAACTCATATTTTATTTGGGTTCTGTTGTGGTGTATATTACTGACATTCAAGATACAGGATGCAGTATACATCAATAATAGATCTCTGTTGAACTGGTGTTAGTTTTCAGGCCATGCATACTTTCCTTCTTTTAGAACCTGGCCTCTGTGACAGAAAAGCTGATATTAATATTCTTGCACTAGGTGTCTACAGAAAAGCTGATGTTACTACTTGTGAACCAGCATACCTTAAGCATTTATATTGGAATACACATTTCATAGTTAATCAAAAATAAATAAATAAATAAATAAATCTCAGACACAAAATATGCAAGTTACCTTTGTAGTGTTCATTAGCGATATACCATCAACTCCGCTAAATCACTTAGTATGACAGCCTTTGCTTCTTCCTTTCATGCCAAATGTGGTCCAAGGTGTGCCACTGAACCCATTTAAACAACTGCCTGACTTCTGCCATATAAATAGATATGCAAAAAGTATCAGATATTAAAGCATATATGTTTTTAAGAGAGGCATGGCTACTGGGATTGATGTTGCTACATTCTGAGCAATCTGACGTAAAGCTTCAAGGTGTTAACAAATATGTATGTGCTTTCTCTTTCTTTTTCATTTCGACAAGTATATTATTTTAAAGTGGGTATATACTACTAGGGTTAAAATTAAACTTGCTTGACATAAGAATCTGAATTTTCAATCAGCTCTTGACATTGGGCTGATCAAGCTCTGTGTGGTTGTTTGCATTTTGCCATGTAAACTTCTATATCATCATGTCCATAAAAACTCTGCTTTTCTTTGTTTTTCAGTAAAATTCCTGAATACAGTAGCATTTTATATTCTGTTAATATTCATGTTAAAACAACTTTGTGTCTGAATTGAGCATTGTTAAATTTTTCTCTCAGAGATTTCATTTTTTACATGCTGTATTGAACCACCGATCCTTTAACTGCATTTCTAAAATTCTTGGTTAAGAATGGTTTGTTTACAACTATAAATTGCTTTGATGGGTGATGGAAACATGTCAAAAAAACTGGAAGCTTTGGATTAAGAGATTTGACCTGTGTCTCATTGTGAATCGACTTACTAGAAAATGGAAAACATTCACCCTGAGATTTATTAACAGTCTTGTAGGTGCTACGTAAAGCCTTCACGATGTAAGTGTGTTAGCTCGATGAGCAGCAGCGCTAATTGAATATACACACTGCTCATCCTACCTACATGTTTGCAAGCACCCTTTTGTGGCCAGCAATAATAATGGCCATGGAAACGTGTTTGCAAACATGAGCATGGGATGTAAGAAAATGGCTTGCTTATAGACAAAGCTAAGATATGAGTACTCACAGTAGCCAAGAAATATTACGAGCAAGTACAGTGGAAGAATACTGAAGTAGGAGAAGTGAATGCAAGAACTGTGCACAAATAATAAACGTTTACTCTGCATAATTAATTAATATATATGGAAGGGGAAATGGGCAAAATGTATTCATATACTGCAGGCAAATGTGCAGAAGTGTCAAAGAAACATTTCTGACATAAATCCTGCAATATTGATGTAATGATAATTAATGTCATTAACAATACCAGAGCTATGGACATAAATAGAAATGGACATGCTAACAAAGGATGTGTTAGGGATATAAAACTGCAATGTAACAAAGGGGAGTTAAACTGTGATATACATGTTAAGAAAATGCTGAGCTGAAATAGCACTTGTCAAGGACAGAAGATACATTACAAGATGAATGCATAAACTGCAACAATTGCATACGAGGTATATGTACAGGGAATTTATGTATGCTAGCTGACACCATTGCTGTATTCTCTATCTCAGCGTCTTTATTCAGAAACACATGGACCTTACAGCTGTAATGTCAGGTACATCAGGAGTGGACATGTTTTTGCAAATAAATTTCAGTGGCACACCGGAAAGGGGTTCATCACCTATGAACCTGTAATAGACAAGCAAGTGTTCTATAGTTAAGTAAATGCTAAATGGTAATCTAATAACTCATAACATATACAAGGGACAAATTACAACACAGATTGAATAATATGTCATGATTTCAAGTTTTCTGTTGCTGATTTGCAAACACCTCAGACGTCATTATACTGGGTATGCACACATGGAATTACAGGGAACTGTAACATAACAGCAATTCAACAGCACCAACACAGAAGAAAGTGTTCTAACAGAGGACCAATCACAGTTCCTGATGGTCTGGCAGCATGCCATATAGTAAAGAAACATTTATGGATGCCCTTGTCTGCATCATAGTATGATGAAAACAGTTGTAATAATAAAGAAATGCCTGGGTGAAGAAAATCAATGCAGAACATAATTATTTTAGGAATAAGTAATGCCTGTGAGCAATGAATGACATAATATTTTCATCATGTTCTTTTTGAACATGTGTCAGGACAGATATTAGAGAGAGATTCCACAGAAATACACATATCGGTTATGCTTTGAGGAACATCCTTGAAAGGTTTACACTACTTTCCTATCATAAAGTGTATGGATAGCCTACCTTGAAGGACAAGGCCTGAAAAAGGTTGTCCTCATAGTGTGCCATAACTGCTGTCTGTGTATAAGCTGCTGTTGTCCGACACAATTGTTTGACAAACAGTTTTTACTAGGTTCAGACTCCTTCCTCTTATACTAGGCTCTCTCCAGACCTCTGTAATGACTGCATATGCCATATCAGATAGTAAAGGAGGATGTCACAAATAATTGAAATAAATCTGTGCATTAAGAAAGGAGTTACAAATATAATATGAACAAACTGATTTGCTCAGAATACTGGAAAGGAGCTACATATGTTACTGCCCATACAACAGTGAGCTATACAATATCAACAATTTTTGATAAGGAATCTGTTTCCACAATGTAATACACACACATTGCCCCAGAATTATACCACAGTCTATCTGTATAGGTATGCTATACAGGCTAGTAATCAATGCTCATTTCACAGGAGCATTCACAGCATGGCATGTCCCATATAACCATTTCACTGCCACACAATCACAACCAGTGATGATATATCATTGTCCTACATAAAAATAGATAAGAATAACTTGAAGCAATGGTGTTTATGTAATGTCAGTACATTAATATAATGTTGACCTTTCAGGAATTGAACAGCAAGCTATGTGACTCTACCGAGTAATGATATCTGGATGACTCACCAGCACCACAGCGGGAGGTCCTGACAGAACTGTAACACTCTACCTATGCTAACTTAATACATCGTGTGCATGTGTCATAAACAATATGAGATAAAAGGGATTGCGGAGGGCTCTCCCACTGTAAATGTGCACATTATAACTGTGGTGGGTGTCATTCATGCATCGCAGTATAAGGCCCAACAATGTTAACTATCATTGAATGTGGATGTTGAACACATGAGCATTTGACAACAGCAAATACGTGATATTGTGGAGGATGAATGCACCACAGTAGAAGTATCACTACAATTGTGAGATATGTTGGTATGTAAAGGCATTACATCATGTTATTGCTGCAAGGGATATATGTGCCCATAAGCCTGTAATTGCTCTACTAAGGTAACAACTTGTAGAAATGCCATCTCATTAGCTTGTGCCAGAGGATAACATGTCCTACATATATTAAGTAAAGAAAATGTAATCACATGTCACCATTACTCTGAATGAAAGCATTACTATATGAGAAATGATCATAGTTTTTTGAAACAGGATTCAGCGTCTGTATGTGTACATAGCAGATGTGTTTGATAACAACGTTAGTAACATTTACAGTCACAGTAAGACTGTCACATCATACTCTGAGCAGTAATGGCTGGATTTGAGATAACTACCTAAGATCACAAGCTACAGATTAGTGCCTGAATCATAGCACAATCTTGAGGTACACTTGTGACAGTGCACATTTAAATGGGATGACATCACTACTGTTTACTAGCTGGATGTTTATGTTAAAAAGTGGTCAAAGTGCACAACAACACTGTACAGCTACACATCATATGTATTTGAAGAGTAGTACACACAGTATGAGAGTAAAACACACACTCACAGATGGCCTCAAACATCTTACATATGTATTTACACAATGTACAAAGCACACTACCAAAGTTATGCAACAAAGGAGAATTCACATTCCATCTGTGAGATAATGCAATTACGGTTGCATTTTGTAATTATTGTGTGGCCAAAAAGTTATTTTGCCTGTGGATGCTAGCATTTGCTACTGTAACACTGTGTCACTGTAAATCCATCTCATACGAAGGGTAGATAAAGGTAGTTGTGAGATGACCAATGGTATATGATAGCAATCACAGTCACACTATTTAACTAAGAATGGACTCAAACTACCTGCCTATCTAGTTAGACCATCTATACAACATGTTATCAACAGCCAGCATCACAGGAGAATACTGAGTACAAATGAGGCATACAGCATCTATGATGTTATCAGCAATGTATTATCAGG
Source organism: Protopterus annectens (assembly GCF_019279795.1). NCBI lineage: Eukaryota > Metazoa > Chordata > Ceratodontiformes > Protopteridae > Protopterus > Protopterus annectens. The sequence goes on along the minus strand of NC_056728.1, from coordinate 1,215,620,563 downwards.
GAGATGTGTCTGGTAAAATGACTTTTACAGTTATCTGGGGTTGTAAATACAGCCACTGTAAATGGGTGCCAGCCAATCTTGAATTCATTTACAGTTGTATACACAGTTGTAGAAGTTAATCACTGCTGTATTCAAACCTCCTGCCTATCATTAACAGAGTCTAGGGAATAGTGTAGGAAAAGGAAGTGCCACAGGAGAAGACTGGTATTTAGAGTATAAGCAAGCACTTTAAAAAGAATGGCCACATCAGTGTGTTGCACCAGGAGTACAGCCAGAGAATATAATTTTGCAAGCATGTGCTCTTATTGCTCCCACACAATCCACCAGACATTTTAAATATTGAAACATTCAATCACCCAATTAAAAAATGTTTGTATCACTTTTCCTCTAAAACTATTAAATACGTATTTTTCAATCTGTGAAACTCTTATTGGAGGCATTCATTTTGTTGTGGCCTAGCTACACCTTTGTGTGGTTGTGAAAGGTAGGATAACTGGATTGTGGAATCATCTAGCAGTTTAAAATATTTCTGCAGAGTAGAAGTTGATTGGGCACAGCTCGTATACCTCTCAACTGTACAGATTTCCACAGAATGTCCAGATTTTTGGCTCATATCTTTGACCTGTTCCTCTATTTTCCTAGGAAATCACTGGGATGATCTCAGGATTGTAGTCCCTAAATAATGACATACATTTAAGTTTAAGAATTCAAATCCACCAGAAAATGTATATTAAAACAAATCCAGTCACTATAGCAACTTTCGAAGTTTATAAGAGCAATATTTAAAATATATCCCTATTTGTACCCCCATTTTGTCAAGCTTTGTACAGATTTTTTGCATTTAGAGGTTGAGAGAACATGTTCACCTAAATGGAAGCATCTCCACAATCCCTTCATTCAGATTCAAACTTCCTACCTATCCAGTTAGGATAATTTATAGAGCACTGCATTAATTCAAAGTGCCACAGGAAAAATCTGACTTTTAAGGTGAGAGAATGCACTTTAATCAGGATGACCTCATCAGTGTGTTTCAGGTAGGATGTGCAGAGTGAAATGTAGTCTTCTTATTGGAAGTAGATACAGGAACAAGCATAACATACATATACATTTTCAGTGTCAAGCATCAAACCTCCTACCTGTCTAGGTTACACAATCTAGAGAACCCTGTATCTGTCACAAACACCACATGAGAAGACTAACTCTTAAGTGGAAAGATTGTACTTTTGTTAGAATGATTTCTTGTGTGTTGCAGTGAAGATGTTTCAGTAAAAAGTGGGATAAGAGAGCTGTGTGAAGAGTTAGATGTATTTTTCTCAGGTGAAGTAGATAACACACCAAGCATTACACACCCTCCTACTTATTTCCCATGCAGAGCATTAAACATCTTCTTTATGTAGTTACATAATTTAGAGAGCACTGTATTAGTTGCAAGCACCACATGAAAAATCTGGTTCATAATTCATTTATTTGTTTACCAGGAAAGTCGACTTGGAATGAGCCAATTTTCAGCAGGGGCCCAGGGAGAAATGCTCCAGATGAATGTCTTTGTAATATGGAAAGAAACCAGAGCACCCGGACAAAACCCACACGAATGACATGCAGACTTCTCACGGAGGGCACCCCAGCCAAGAATCAAACCAGAGAACCTCTTGCTGTGAGGTGACAATGTTAACTGCTGCACCACTGCTCCATCTAATAATGGGACAAAGTGCACTTTTGTCAGGATGACCTCATCGGTGTGCGGTAGCGAGGATGTTGCAGTGAAAACTGGGATAAGGGAGCTTTGTGAACAGTTAAATGTATTCTTCTCAGGAGAAGTAGATACAGCACCAACTGTTACATACACAAACACAAGTTTCCCATGCTGAGAATTAAGGCTTCTCCCTATTTAGTCAGCACTGTGTTAATTGCAAGCAAAACAGGAGATGTCTGTCTTTTAAGGTGATTCAGTGCACTTTTGTCAAAATGACCTCATCCATGTGTTACACAGAGGATGCTTCAGTAGAAAGTGTGATAAGGGAGCTGTGTGAAGAGTTAAATGCATTTTTCTGCGGGGAAGTGGATACTGCACCAAGCTTTACACCCACAAGTTTACTATGCTAAGCATTGAACTTCCTACCTATCTAAGTTACACAATCTAGAGAGCATTGTATTAGTCACAAATTCCACAGGAAAAGACAGAATCTAATAATGTGAAATAGCACATTTGTACTTCTTGAAAATCCACTGTTTGGAACAGATGGTGCTGTGCATCCCAGGCTCAACAACAAGTGCATATGTGTGCACAGGACATTGCAACATCACTGTGATTGTCCCATGTAATTACATACTTCTCTACTAACATTTAGATACTCTCCCTCATGTACATTGAGTTTCTGTGTAGAACACTGATGTTTCATATTATGGGAAGCCATAGAAATTTGCTGTTGAAACCAGTGTATTATCAATCAAACTCTCCTGCAACTTCATGTCGGTATGACTGCACGCTTGTTTTGTCTCATACTTCTCCTATATGCATTGACAAGACAAACAGGCAAGTAATACATAGGACAGTACACTGCAGACTAACAGTGATTTGTTATGCGAGAATAGGTTAACCTAATTTGTAACACAGTTGCAAGTGTAAACACTGTAGAGTAGGTATACATTAAATGTCTGAATTAATTGAGTCAGCATCATTCTGAAATCAAGATAACCTGTTAACAGAATTAATTTAGATATAAAAAATGATGTGCAACCTAAACAGTTATTATTTGCTTTTCTTTTCTTTGAGTGTAGACCTGCCAAGCTGTATTGCACTGCTGATGGCAAAGTATTAGTGCATACATAATCATATCCTGAAGTGCTGAACTTAGATTGCAAATTAGCAGTTCTCTGTGTTGCTCTGTGCAGATTTTCACGCAATGATCAGTACAAGACAGGCTTCACAATAAGGAGAAACGCTTTAAAACAACAACAGAATAATGACGTGTTAAGGAAAGGTGCGCCTAACATTTGCAGCCACAGGAGTCAGACAAATCATTCTAAAATATTTTTTCATGCATCTGGATTCAAACCTTTAGAGCATTGCAAGAAAACTGTTTATATTTGAGCATTATCTAAGCACGCCACATAGGAAGCCATTCTTCTGATAGTTCACATTTGACAGCATATTTCAGAAAAGTGCATTTATGTATTCATCAAGATTACCCTATTGACTACTGTATTCATCTTCTTGAAAAGTACATTAAATTGAATAAACATAGCTAAGCACACCAGCATGAGGAGCAACAAAGGAATAAAATTACAAGCTGTTGCCATAAGCTGTGTACTTCCATTTAGCCTTAGCTGCATGTGTTGCCTGGCAGCAGACATTATGCAAGTGCAGAGGTGGAAGACTGATACAGAAGAGAGAAGGTACATTAACTGTGTGAGTTGGAAGCAGCGACAAAGTAGCTTATGACAGAAGAAAGATAATGGTGCCTCATAATAATATATAGCCAAAAGGTACACATAAAATAGTTTATCAAAACCAGTCAGTAGCACTTTGTTAATGGCTAGATATGGACCTTTGAAATTAGTCAAAAAGCTATTTATGTGAGCATTATATTTCATCATGCCACAAAGGAGTTAGTACTTCACAACACTCAAATAATACAGCTTATTCAAGCTGAAGGGATGGACAGAGAGCGACAGACAGATATACAGATGCAGAAAGGAATAGCAGCAATATGTTGTGTGTGTGACATGTAGGAACATCTGTATGGTGTTTTAGTCTTGTCTTAGTCTAGTGCTTGGCATAGGGACAAATAAGGGGTAGGAGAGTGTAATGAGCATGATGACATAAGCAGGATAAGGTTGGTTTAATAAGAATCTCTGCTGGGGTTGCAATGTTTTTGCAAAAGATGTTTTTCTGCACTATTCAAATGATATGTTACTGAAATTTTATATATGGAGAGAAATACAGACACATGAAATTAAATATAAGATAGGAATATGAAATGTTTGACCTACAGCTGTTAACAAAACCATGACGATATGCCAAAAGATCAGTCTACAAAAACGGCAATTATTGCAACACACAACAGAGAAAATCATACTTCATTACATCCACAGTATATTCACAGTAGTGCTTTAGTCTGCCAATACTCCATATTCCAATAACACAGTGCTACTGGACCACTGAGAATTAAAATAAACTGAAGAATACAAATGTTACATATGTACTTCACAAGACATAACTGTCCTAAACACATAGTTGGGATATGTGATGAGTCATGATGATTACAACAAAAGTATTGTGCCTGTCATACATATACAAGTGGATTTTAAATTATCGTCATTGTCATATTTAAGAAATTGGACACTCAGTACATTGAGGTTATATGTAAACCATTAATGATATATACTAAATAGAATAGATTATTTATTTATTGATGTATTTATTTGACTTTTGTTTACCAGGAACATCTGACCGGCCACAGTCCCATTTTCAGCGGAGGCCCAGGGAGAAAAGCCCCAAAACATACAAACAACAAAAAAGACATAGTTAACAAATTTATACAGTAGTAGCATAAACAGAAAAACAAAAATTATACATAATGCATATATAATGTTATACATTAAAAAGTGTTATTGAGCATAACTCATATATAAAAATTATAAGAAATAAACAATTGTCTCAGAGTTTCCAGAAAGCGAGAAGGAAAGGTAATACTTATGGTGAGTATATAGGGTACAAAGTTAGCCATATATCAAATAGACAGTGAACATCTGCAAAGGAAAAATAGATACGGTATGTATAAGAAAACAAAAACAGCAATATGTAAACCAGGACAGACAAGAGGGTGTAATGTTCAGCCAGCAGTTATACAAGAGAAGAGATAAGAAGTAAATAGACGGGACATAAGAAATATATTGAACTGTGAGGGATTTGAAGTGGTTAAAATGTGCTTGGGGATTAAGTTCCAAATCATGGAGATTCAATTAGAGTAGAGAGCATCTCCAAGGTGATTGTTGGCTTTTGTGACTTGTAATAGGAGTTTGTCAGAGGATCTTCTGTTAGACTGAAGCTGAAGTAAATTACGTAGTGCTGGACGTTTGTCAGGCTGGTATATGGTATCATGGGCCATAGTAAGTTGGGTGAGAGTTAGATAATTGGGTAGCTCAAGCCAGTTTAGTTGATGTAAGGCAGTACAGTGATGTGATTTATATGGTGACTTGGTAGGAAATCTAGTCATCTTATTGTAACAAGCATCTAATTTTGTTAGATCTGTTTTCCTTAGATTGGTGAAGACAGGCATAAAGAAGAGTAGAGTAAAGATGAGACCGGACAATAGATAGTATTGTGGAGTCAGTGAGGTAATGTTTAATTCTATAAAGACAACCTAGTTTAATATGGACTTTTTAATGATAACAGACAAATGTTTATGAAATCTCAAGTTATTATAATCCCGAACAGCTCAGTGTGAGGTAAGGTTCTATCTTGGAATTATTAGAAGAGTATAACTAAAAAAGAAATTGCAGATCTAAAGTTTTTCTTATTTGAAAAAATTTTAAGTTTAGTTTTGTTGGGATTGAGAATTAACTGAGAGTCAGAGAGCCAGGATGATATCGCTGTAAATGAAAGTTGGGTTATTTCTAGAAGTTTAGAAAGTGAGGGAGCAGAACAAATGAGAGTGGAATCATCTGCATACTGTAAAATTGTAGCTAGGTGGGTGGCAGTATGGAGTTTGTTGATAAAAATGCTAAATAAAAGTGAACCCAAGATAGAGTCTTATGGAACACAAATGAAACAGGTAGCAGAGAGGATAAATATCATTGCCATTTTATTGCTTGTTGTCTGCCAGATAGGTAACTAGGGAACCAAGTAATAGCGGTATGGCTTAAACTAAGAGTTGAGTTCATTAAGTAGTTTTTGATGGATGACAGTATCAAATGCTTTAGTCATGTCAAGGAAAGTGGAGGAGACTAGACAGCAATTATTTGTGTAATGGTTGATGGTATTAGTGAAAGGAGAGCTGCAGTGGTACTGTGGTGGGGTTGGAAGTCATGTTCAGAAGTAGTTCAAAGGTTGTTTGATAGTAAATAGTTCAGAAACTGTGAATGGATGCCTTTTCTAAGATTTTTAATAGTAGAGATAAGATTGCTATTGGCCTAAAATTAGAAAGTTCTGAACTTGACCCTCCTTTATGAAGTGGTGTGATATAAGCTATTTTCCAGATTTTGGGAACATACTGTTCAATTATGGAATGACTGATTTAAACAGAGACTGGATAGGAGATAGCGTTGGCAGCTATCTTGAGGTATTCAGAAGGTAGGTTATCAGCAGCAAGAGAAGTAGGTCTAAGTTTGTTAAGTAATTTCTTTATGGTGTTGGTTTGTACAGGGATGAAAGAAAAGGCATTGGATAAGTCTTTTGAAGCTTTGGGAATAGTAAGAGGTACATTGTTGTTAGTGTTGGTCAATGTTAATATGGAATTAGTGAAATATGTATTAAGTTGAGTAGCTATACTGTCTATGTTGTTTGTAGTGGTAGTTGTTGGAGTTAAGGATTGACCTGGCTTAAGCAGTTGATTTATGGTAGCCCAAACATTTTTAGGGTCATTTTTATATTTGTTTTGTGCCACAATGTAATAAGATTTTTTTTATCATTTTTGACCTCTTTCTTGCCTTTGTTTCTATGTTGCCGGTAAGTATCTATAGAGGTTTGACTTGTGTTGGTCTGGTAGTGTGCCTAAGCTTTATCTCTGGTTTTAAGCAATAGCTTAGTTTCCTTAGTTTGCCAGGGAGCATAGTTTGTCTTAATTTTAATGGTTCTAGTAGGATCTTGGCTGTTGAGTATGTCTGAAAATGTATTATTAAAGTATGATACATTATCTAGTGGGAGAGATATTAGTGAGGTCCAGTCATATAGTGCTGTAAGGTTGATATGAAAATTTGTGGTGAAAAAAATTTTCTGCTGCAAATTTGTCTGTAGGTAGTATATTTAGGGGATTGTAGATGATTTCTGATAAAGTAGGTGGGTAGATGATCCCTAATAGTATCTGGGAGGCATCCTGACTGGGATGCAAGTGAAGGTTTATTTGTTAAAATCCAATCTAGTAGTGACTGTTAGTTTTTCTTTTTGTCAATTTTAGTTGAGGATTGAATTAGCTGAGAAAATCCATATAAATTTATGAAAATTGTAGGATTATCTGAAGTGCAGGATAGCTAGTCTGTATTAAATTCACCCATAACTATAGTTTCTTGAGAGTATATTAAGGACAACCAGGTAAGAAAATTCTCAATTAAAGTGGCGTTGTTACCAGGACAGAAGTAGACTGCTATAATAGCTATGGCTTTCTGGAAGTTTAATTCAAGTCTAGTAAACTGTATTTTAACATAATTGAATTTAGGAAGATTTGATTCTAGACATTGAAGTCTGAGTGTGTTTTGTAAATAGTAGTTAGACCCCCATCACGTTTGTTTAATCTATCTAAGCTATGGATGTTGTTGCCTTGAGTTAGAATTTTATTGTTACTTATCCCAGGCTTTAGCCAAGTTTCAGTTACTATATCAGGGGAACAGAGTGAGAGAAATGCATGAAATTCATGCTTTTTGTTCACTATTCTCCTGAGATGCATGTTAAGAAGTAAAAGGTCTGATTTTCTATGGGTAGAGTTAGTAGTAATGTCAGCATGTGAAAGGGGTGGTGTGTATAGGTATACTGAATTAGTTTTGGGGCCTGAATTTGGTGGATGTCACCACTAAGTCTGAGGTTTAGTCTTACCTGCATAACTTGGATTAGGTTCTTGAATGTAATTTTAGTATAATTACAAAGTTGAGGTATGGTGTATTGATGTGCATATCTATGTGATACTTTGGTGGAGTTAAAAAGGTTAGGTGCTATATGAAAGTGTATAACTTTGGCATGAAGTGGTGAGGGATTAGAGTTTGTAGGGAAGGGATAGTGTAGGAGTAGATGGTGTTGGTAAGATGTTACAATAGAGGTCAGGAAAAGAAGATTTTAGAAGAGAAGTGTGGAAGAGAAACATTTTAAATAATGGGATGATTTCTATTTTCAATTTAAGAGCTTCAATTTTCTAGTACTATGGGGCTCTTACAATAACAGCTGTAGTCTATTAGACAATTAGATCAAAATAAATCCCTATATTCAGTTTTGTCTTTATGTTTTAGTATCTTAATAGTAAACACACAGATGCTATTTGAAAGTACAGTTGAAGATGTGTAGCTTAATTAAAGAGCACAACACATTCAAATAAATGGTTAACAGACTTGTAAAAAGATATACAAAAATGTCCAGTACATTATAATTTCATACAGACTTGTCACAAAGCCCTTACCTCATAAATTGTTTTCTTGTATTGATAAAATAAATCATTTATCAGATATTCCACATCTGACTAGCTTTACTACTTCAGGAAGTAACAAAAGTTCCTGAAATATAGTTTGTCAACATTTACAAAAATACAAAATACCCTTTCTGTATTCATTAAGTTTTCAAAATGGTGAAGATCTTCTATTTTTATCCTTAAGTTTTATTTTTTCAGAGCACCAAGACAGTAGATGTGAACTGTATGTTACAGAGGGTGGTACCACAAAGGATAAGTAGAAACTTTCTCCTCCGGTTTGTAAGTAGGTTTTAGGATTTAAGTCCAGGCTATCTCAACCTTACAAATCAAAGAGCTGTCAATCAGCAAATATCAATAAGAGGCTATCTGTCATAAAAAAATCCAAAATGGAACACTACATGAAAAAATAGGAAGAAAAGAATCACCAGGTGTATCAAATACTTTTAATCCAACCAAGATTAAGTGTTTTCGGCCATTTTACACTGGTCTTCTTCAGAACAATCTAAAAACATTTCTACACATCTTAAATACTGTCATGTGTTAAAAACAACCAATCAACTGTCTTTAATTATTTAAACAACTAATTAAAGTTGTTTTATTTTTTCAGAGCACCAAGACAGTAGATGTGAACTGTATATTACAGAGGGTGGTACCACAAAGGATAAGTAGAAACTTTTCTCCTCCTGTTTACTAGTAGGTTTTAGGATTTAAGTCCAGGCTATCACAGCCTTACAAATCAAAGAGCTGTCAGTCGGCAAATAATAATTAGAGGCTATCTGTCATAAAAAAAAAAAAAAACCATCCAAAATGGAACACTAAATGAAAAAAAATAGGAAGAAAAGAATCACCAGGTGTATCAAACACTTTTAATCCAACCAAGGTTAAGCGCTTTTGGCCATTTTACACTGGCCTTCTTCAGAACAAAGAAAAAACATTTCTACACATCTTAAATACTGTCACGTGTTAAAAATAACCAATCACCTGTCTTTAATTTTTAAAACAACTAATTAAAGTTAAAAACACAGACTACTGACTTTACACATAAAAATGTAAAATGAAATAATAAAAATTTGTTATTATTCCCTGCTTTTTACATTTGCTATGGTACACTTTCCTGCATAAAACTGCCTTATAATTTACCCCACCATTTAACTCAGGTACGTTGTATGCATTAAAAAGAATCTGCCATAATGTAGAAATGTTTTTAGCATGTTTAACATTATCATTTGTCTTTATTTTTACTGTACTAATCAAAATGCTATGAGAAATGGGATTCCAACTCCCCTTGTAAAAGTAGATTTTAGCTGGATTTGAACTGTTCATTACCTCTGTTCCTTGTTGATATTCACTGTTTTTATACCTTGTGCCACAGGCTTAGGTATGGGAGAGTTGAAGTACCATCACAGAATGGAATCCGTGAACAGAATAGGGCTAGCAAATTCTTTAAGATTCATCCACCAATAGCCAACTATTAAACTGACAACTGTCAAATAGTCTGTTCAAGTAAAAACAAAGCAACACTGCATACAGTCTCAAAAGTCCATGAAAAGCCTCACCAGAAAAACTTTCCTGCCAACTCTGATGCTAAAAAGTCTCCAAAAGTGAAACCTGCCCTCATCACCAAACAAACAAATTCAAGACTTTCTTCGTTATCACTATTTAACTGCTGTATTTATAAGCTCAGCTCATTATGTGTATTCAAGCTCCTTTTCTTCATGCATCATGTTAGTTATTATGGAGATTTTTTTTTCAGAAAAAGCTCAAGGCAGCTATTTACAAGTATCCTCAAGGACGCACTCCATATATTCACCACCTCTGCTCCAAAAGTAATCAGTTTTATGAAGGACTTAGAGGGGACAGAGTTGAAATTTCAGTCTAATTCAGGAACATTTGATTGGTACAATTCCAAGCAGCAGGAGAAAATGAACTTGGCAGAGTATTCCCTAATGCTACCCAAAAGCCAAAAATGCTCCACAAACCCAGAAGCATTCTACAATTAATATGACTGCCCTGTATTTTTGCATAATAGTGCTAACATGGTAAATGTACAACACTTCAATCTAAACAGTCTAAAACATCCCAGTGCCATGCCTTCCAGTCAAAAACACATCCAGGTACATGGAGGATGGCAGCATCTACATATTGTGGTAAAATCTACATTTGTCACCTAAAACTATATGTTTGTCAGTCTGGTGAAGCTGCGCATTAGGAAAGATGCAGTATCCTCTTTGCTCCCAATAATAAGACGAAGCACTGAAGCTGCATAACTGGTGGCCCCATAACCTGGTTTTAGGGGGTAGTTGATCAAACAATTCTGTGGTCATCAGTCCAACTCATACTGAATTCTCACAGAGATGTATATTTCCATCAATTATGACCCAAAACACAGTATGTCATATTCAAATCTCCCCCTTGCTGGTGATTGCCACAGTCAGGCTTACTGATGTTTTTTTTTTTACTTATATTTAGGTCAGGTATCAAGTTTTCTGCTTTTACTGTATATCCTCTTGTGATGAGATACAGTCCTGACAAAAAGTGAGAAACTAGATGCAGGACAGGTAGAGCCAATTGTATCTAGACATTTCCCTTCTGCATTTCTCTCCAGCCCTGTTCTCTCTTTTTGCCAAGGTTTTTACCTAAAATTGACATCCAAGATATGAAGGGTGAAAGAGGGTTTACTTCAGCTAGTTTGAATACTTTTCATTCTGCCATCCCTCCTACTCCTATCCAAATTATCACTGTATTACAAGGGATTTGGCAGACCACATGAAGCTCTTCACCCACCAGTTATTAAGTTATTATTTGCATCTATGTTGCATACAGTGGCTACTGATTAAGGAGTATCTGTAAAAAGGTATGCCATTCAGGTTCCCTGCTTTTATCTCAGCTATGTTCCTATGAAAAGGAATCACCAAACCCACTTATTAGATATCAAAGTTACGTTCTCAGAAAGGACATAGAATCATCGATGACACTTAATAGATACCATTTTAAAAACCAATGTAGCAGAAAGAGCCTTCTAAAAACTTTGACCAGCCACATGGAACCACATTCTTTTTTGGGTAAGGAAACAATTTACTCATGCAAGCATTACTGATACATTGTTTATAATAAACATGTTTAACATTATCATTTGTCTTTATTTTTACTGTACTAATCAAAATGCTGTGAGAAATGGGATTCCAACTCCCTTTGTAAAAGTAGATTTTAGCTGGATTTGAACTGTTCATTACCTCTGTTCCTTGTTGATATTCACTGTTTTTATACCTTGTGCCACAGGCTTAGGTATGGGAGAGTTGAAGTTTCTCTATTCAGTTTATCCAGAGTGCTGAGTAAACTGCAACATTGCCAAGTGTGTTTATCCTACCTAAGAAAGCCTAAAATAGAATTTTCAATTTTTCTTAGGTAGTGAACAGAAGTTGCATGCTGCCAAGTGGAGAATAAATGCAAATAATTAACATGAAAAAAAGAATAAATACATTGCATATTGTGAATAATTGCAATGTGATCTCTAAACAGAGTTTGAATAATGCATCTTGGACCTTATTTCTCTCAATTCAATTCAGTTACACCTTGTGCCACAAAGAAAGTTATCTTAAAGGTACATTTTTTTTACTAAATGCTATCCAGAGTGCTGATGGCCACATAATGCAGCCAGGCATGTGTGAGCTACATAAGACAGCTTTCACTAAGTCTTTCTCTTTTTTTCCTTAGGCAGTGTTTTCATGTTGGTGAGTTGAGAGGAAATGGAAAAGACACTAGAAAAAAATGACATAAAAAAGCTAGAAGGAAAACTTAATTCAAGCATACTGTATACCTATTAATGAGCAGAGGAAAAAGTGGAAGTGCAATACAATGACACATTCATCCATCTCACCTCTCCTTAATACACCAGAACTTTAATTTCTGGTGCACATTATTAAGACTGTAGGTATTGTCAAATAATGGTAAAGGGGGCAAAGTTAACAAAAACTGGGAATAGCTGATTTTCAAACAAGACAAAGATATCACAAAATGTGTGCAAATATGTATTCAGATCCCTTTTTAAATGATCACTTCTCTGTATTAGAAACCTGCATCAGCTGTCTTGTTTCTCTAAGATCACTACACTTACACCTTGAACCACAGAGAAATTTACCTGGCAAGTGCATTTTCTTTAGTGAGTGCTATCCAGAGAGCTGATGACTACAAAATGCTGCTGGCCTTGTTTGAGCAACATAAGTCAATATAAACTAAATTTTTCAATTTTTCCTTAGGTAGTGAACTATTGTTCTCTACTGGGGACCACTGCCAGTCTACAATAAGCTATGCCAAACAGTGCACACATTAGATAGGGAGAGAGAGAGAGAAAGAAAGAGAGAGGGAGAGAGAGAGATAAAAAAGCTACGGAAATAATGGAAACATTATGAAAAAATTAGCTAAAATATACACTTTTGATACTATCTTAACTTGGTTGTGTTTCTACATGAATATTTGCTCAGTAATCATTAAACTTACACAAACACAGCCGTGTCTGGATTAGAATCCCATGACACCAGGGCATTCCCTATACATAATTTGGATTCTTATCATTATGTGCCACACACACTACATTGATGAAGACAAAAATGAGGTTACCTGTACTTATTATTTAACCTACTATCCATTTACATTACAGGAGCAACAGACAAAATTCCTGAACTTTGTCCTATGTGATTTGCAGTTAGATGTGTGGATGGCTATGATACTGGCAGTAGGTCAGATAATCTTTAATCAAACAGTATAAAATGAAACATTTGAACACTTCACCACTTTGTTTTTTTATTGTGTGAATCATTCAAATATCTATGCATCTCTAACATGACTGCTATGTGCTTTGCCTTTTAGATGATACATGCATCAGTAAGTAATCTGCTTCATTAGAATTGCAGGCAAAATTGTATTTAGAGGCCGAAAATGTCTTCATGAATAACTAAAATCAATTTGGGGAATGATCCTCTCCTAAATCAGTGGTAGTCGCAACATTTCTTGTCAGTAACTTCATCCTGACATACCCTGATTGACATTGCAGTCAGAGCAATTATTAATACTTGCAAGCACTTAGCAGGTAACACTTCTCATTGCTCATCCTTGCAGAGGTAGGGGATATGCATGCAGTTGTGTAGGTCCTTGAACCATGTTTACATTCCCTGCACTTGGTACAGATTTTGGAATTCATGAATGCTAATGAGTTCATACCTCATTTGCATACTCACAGTGCTCATATGGCTAGATCTACACTATATTAAGGTAACCATGAATGCAAGGAAATGTGTATCTTGGTAGGGGTGAGTGTTTATCCAGAGAGCTAAATGCAGCCTATTTCTTGCAAAACATGTTTCTTGCATCACAACTAACTTGAAGCAAAGGCAAGTTGCTGTTTATTATAAAATGCTGTATTTCAAACTTAGTGATGAATTGTATTTCACGATACACCCATAGTTTAATATATGCATTGTTTTTTCATTGCTGGTGATGTAGGCATGTATATCCATTATCTGCTACATTATCAAAGTTTGTGAAAAATGTAACATAATATCATGAAATATTTTCTATACTCACCTGGCAGGTTATTGCAGAATTATGTTGTATAACTTTCAGTCAAGGTCAAGGCTTTGACATTTGTAACCCACAAATGTGCTAAGCCTGTGATATATAACTGACTGCCCTCTGCATAAGTGGACATCCAAGAACACTTTCATCCATTTGTACTGGAAAAGTTTTAATTGATTAGATTAATGCTGTAATGTATTACTCAGTTACACTGCTGTTTACTGTTGTCCTTATATAACCTGTGCAATTTCTTTCCATTTCCTTTCATTAAATTTTTTTTTTTTTTTGGGGGGGGGGTGTATGCTGTATTTACTTGTGTGCACTACTATGGAGCTTTAATTTTTTAATTATTTTGTACATTGTTGTTTATTTGACTTAGAGAACAACACTAGTGGGTATATTACAGAACTTTTAAGCAGCAATACAATTCAATAACTCACACTCAATTCTTGGGTGTTAAGTTTGCCCTCATGCATACTCCGCACCACCACTTTGTGGCAATGAGAGATGATTGTGCACTGGTCTTTGCACATTTTAATGTAGTTATGGCTGCAAATATGTGTGTGAAAGTAAAATACTTGATGCACATGATTGTGCAAAGTGCATAAGAGGATATTATAGAAATCAGAGTCATACAGTATTACTGATATTATTGTATGCAGGACAGCTGTCTCATTTATGGCCATATAGCTTTTTGAATTTTTTTTTCAAACAGGTTCCAGTCTTACCTTGGGCCTCAGGTGAGGGCAGAATAGATTGCATATTTACTATACTGTTTTCAAGTCTACATGGTTTTGCTCTGCAATCTTCTGTTTCATGCAGTCCATGATAAGTCAAGCAGGGTGTAGACACCCTTCTTTTTCTTCTTGCCTAAAGTCTGACAGCAGCAGGAGCAGCACCTGTTGCACAAACAGCATAATAATGGCAGCCATACCTCTCAACCTCTTAGAGAAAAAATCTGGGCAAAGCCTAAAATGATGGGGGGACAAATAGGGACAGATTTTAAATATTGCTCTAACAAACTTAGACAGTTGATAGAATAATAGGCTTGCATTAGCATGAATTTTCTGAAGGATGTGGAGTTTTAAACTCAAATGTCTCTCATTATTTAATGGCTTCAATCCTCAGCTATTTGCCAGAAAAGTACAGATTTTAGGAGGAACACACCAAAAATATGAGTCAAAAATCTGGACCTTCTGCAAAAATCTGCAGTTGAGAGGTATGATGGCAGCAGCGACCCTTAACATGTTTTTTTTCTAAGTGTAATCATGCCTGTATTCCAAAGAGTTTTGTGTGCAAGGCAAATGGCTGCATTGAGTGTAAATGATTGCTTTATAGCTTCCTGAATAGCTGTGCCATATTGGATTGGTTAATTAGCATGTACTTCTTCTCTTTATGCCGCCATTAGCATATTCCACCTTTTATATATGTTTAGTGGATCTACACATCATGTAGAGCTGTTTAATAAATATCAGATAGAGCGCTAATGTGTTGGAGGTGGAGCACACCACCAACATGCTAGCTATACTTTGTGTAGCTGTTAATGAATCCAATCTACAGTGTGCAAAGTTCTTTCATGTCTGTTATGAGGAAGCAATTAAGGTATTTAAAACTTTACCTTTTTATTTAATATCATTATTTAATTGTCACAATACATAGGTATACATTCATTAAAAGAAAAGAAAAAATGTAATAATGTTTTTCATGCACTATACATTGCATGTTTTCTTTCATATCAACTGTCATACATTACATATATTGTGGAGTTCTTATGGTCTCACAAAGCTCATGTCTCCTACTTAATATTATTTTGCTTGTGTTGCTCCCACAACTTCCATTTATTTCTATGCAATCTGTTCCTCCCTTTTCTACATTTCTCACTTCCAGTTCTTCTACCTTTTTAACAATGTTCGATACTCCAGTTACAGCTGGTTTAGATTTTCATTTTCATTTTCTAGAAATTGTTTTTTAAGGATTAAGATGGCAACAAGACTTCTACCTTGAAAAAAAATGAAGCTTATATCAAGCCAAAGAAGCATGTACCACATATGAGGAATTTATTTTTTTGCTGGAAGTCAAAGGGGGCCATAGTCAATTGATGCTTATGTGACTGAGTGGAAACACAGAGTCCTAGTCTCTGAGTTTACTAAATTGCACATTACATTGATAACAGAGTGATGCATGGGTGTTGGATCAGTATAATAGTTAAAGTGTTTACCTCACAGTCACAAAGCACAGTCTGTTTCTCACCATTCAAAGGGAAATTGACTACATTTAAGGTACCAGATCTGTCTAATAAAATATATTAAACTCAGTCATTTGAGAAATCTGGGGCTCAAACCAAGTCCAAAAAAATAAATCTGGCTGGATTGGGAGAAAAGATGTAAGACATTTAAATTATTGTTGTATTGTATTGTGTTTAGAAAAGCAATAAGAGCAACCAAACATCCTGGATGATAATACTTGTGAGGCATTTGGTGGAATTAAAAGATTCACTAACTACTGCAGATTGGAACAAATATGCACACAAAGGTCAAAATAGTAAATCAGATGATACTGAATAGGAAATATGACAGGACATGTATACTAATGGAAAATCCAGCCACAAATATGCCTTGCATATTCATGCAGTACCATATAATCTCCTACAATAACAGGTAGATGTAGATGCTTTTTCAAATGCTAATTGGCAAGGTGTCAGATAAAAGATACAAAATCCCAAAATATCAATGCAGATATGATTAGCAAATGATCCAAGCATGTCTGTGATAAGAATTTTACTGTACATTCCAAAACATAATTCCCCAAGTAGAGGATATGTCCTGTATGGCAGGCACTTTTTTAATAGATGCTGATTTCTTTCAATGCCTGAGTTTTCGATAAGGAGAATACCACATTTAAATATTCCCTTTGGTAATACTCATGATTGTTGCTCTGCAGCAGGTTGCAGCTGCACCCAGAAATAGAATTAAAACACATGGAAGCTAAAGGATTCATAGCTAAGCAAATAGAACTTACTGAATGGGCAAATAGTACAATAACATTCATAAAGCTGTACAAATTAAGAACATGTATATATCTCCAAGGCTTAAACATATATATCAAAAAGGAACATTATCTGTGTCAAACAACTAACAAAGTTTTCACAACTATGCTTATTCCTACACTTGTCCCTGCTCTTAATGAGAGACAAGGAATCTATGAAACAAACCAAAGTGAAACTACTTGCAAACTATGAACATTTGCTATGTCCATGTGTAGAAACAGAATAATAAGGCTACTGTATGGAATCTTAGTGTTTTAGAGAGCTATAACTAAATGATTGAAAAGCTAGATGGTATAGTCAGTATAACTGATAAGGAGACAGCGAGAATGAACATGACATATCTGGTATATTTGCTAATCACTTTAAGCCACAGAGGCTTGAAGCTGAAAAAATAAGAACCAAATCTTTATATCTTCTCTTAAATATATGGGGTATGTGCTGAATTTAGAAATACTTAAAGACCGATGCTGACATCATTAAGGGAGTTGCCAACATGTGAAACCTTCTTTATAAATCATTTCTTATTTATTTCCTAGGTATGGTAATACCAGGTTCATTATCAGATGTAACACATCACTCTGGAAACTACTACAGGATGGTGTAGCATGTTCTTTATCAATGAAGCAAGAAAATAGTTTTGAAATGTTTAAATGTTAATTAATTTAGCACCTAAACTTTGATTTGATGATGTGCCACAGCCTACAATGGTGTAAGTAGATGTTTTGCAGGAAGGTAGTCAAATAAATTATGGGTCATGAGCTCTGCTCGCACATAAACTAAAATAAAATAGCCAAGGCTAATAGCTGGCAAAAAATCCATGGCTATATCTGTAGTAAACAATTAGTATATAATCAAAATATAAATCTCTTTAGAAAATGGTCAGAACAACATTCTCTAATAAGGTTTGAGAAGAGCCTGGAAACAAGTCAACAACTTCTTCTGGCTAAGACTAATGTATTTAAATCTTAGCCCACATTTCTGTCCCCACTACACTTAATCTTCACATCTAGCCTAATCTTACTATCTGACTCCATATTTCTTATCTTAGCTACCTTCCTATGGTACTTAAACTGTATACTATTAACATCTTAAAATCTCTGTCCTGTTACTAACCACTCCTAATTAATTGTTGTAAACTTCCCAGACAGTTGATAATCCATGACCACAGCTAACCTACAGTTCTGATGTTACTCTTTTCCAGGAACCTCCTAAATTATTCCCATTATAAGATGCAAAACTGATCCACTACTTGGCTATGACAAAGTATTATATAAGAAAAAACATACGTGCATATCAGATTCTTTTGCCTTCTGTATGTTATATTTGATCACTATGCACTACTTTTGTACTCACATTTGTATACTAGTGTTCTACTTATATTTGTATTCCTACAGTGTTTCCCATGTTGCCATTGCATTGTATTATCTACTGTACTTGTTACTGTCAAGGTACGTAATCACAGTATTTTTGTGTGGTGCTTTTCTCCCTGAACTTCTGCTGAAAAGAAATTTCATGTCCAGTTAGACTTTCTCCCAGTAAACAAATGCAATAAATAAATAAAATCAATCAATAAATGATGGGATGGTCATATAATACTAGGGTATTATATACAATCATTTGGGTTTATTTGTAATATCATGGTAAGCACAGTTGTTTTTAATATTATTTAAGGGTTGCAAAATAATTATTCTTAGCCATTTGTAAAAAGTCTTGTTAAATAGACTCTGTGAGATACATTAGGCAAGAGGAAATGCAAAAAAGGGCCTGTGATATTCTTTGTTGGTCATGGATGTCTGGAAAATGGTGTGGAAATGTGAAGTCTGGAACATGTTCAGAAATTTAAATAAAAAGAGGAGACACTATATCATTATAGTCCTTGTTTAACTTGTGTAAAGGTAAGAACTCATTTGTTTCAATACAAAGATGCATATTGTCTGTTATTGGTAGGCTACTTCTCAAAATTTTCAAATGCTGTACACTTACACAAAATCACTGTCGAAATGTATCTTTCCTAGATAAACAATTCCTGAAGAAGTAATATAAGATCATGGTCCTCAGTTTGTGAATGACGGGTTCCATAACCATGTGCTCAAACAGAAATGCAGAAACATTATCTTAAGTTCTAGTTATCCCCTAGTCAATGGACAAATAGAATTAATGGCCCATACAGTTAAAAATCTCATCAGAAAGTTTAATAATCAGAAGCCTTCTTAATGTTATTTGCCAGATTTCAAGAACACAGATACACCAGTATAATGCATTGGTCTTTCTCCAGCATGGTTGTTAATGGGTAGCTGTCTTAATTCTAAACGTAATGGACAGCTGTCTTAATTTTAAATTATCTCCATCATTGTCCTTGTTATTACCTGACAGTAAAGAAACTACTTCTGAAATTTTGCAAGAACGTCTATATAAACACAAGTCTTATCGGGGTTGGACACCCGGACATCTTTCAGTTTAAAGTAAGGGAAATATTAAGATAAGGATGAATCATGATTTTGTCAATTCACAAAAACCTTTGGTTTTTGGAACTTAGAGAGGCACTGAGAATGGTTCTTCAGAATATCCTCAAGCATGTTTGGTTTGAGATTGTGATATAAAAGTGTACAGAAGACACATGTAAATTTGGTGATGTTACCAGATCCAGTAGATGCATAATTGTCAGGGAGTCAATACACAAAGGATTTATTAATTGTACTTGATATTGAAACATCATTACTACCTTTACAGGGAAAAATGCTTTGATGTGTAACAATTCAATTCCACCAGAAGATTCTTTAGTTGATTGATCAAGATTTTGATGCAAAAGAATTTCTGCAGTTCCTCAAGATGCTTAAAGAAAGAATTACTGTAAATAAATATTCTGGGCTACGAAGACTCTTGTATCTGTGCACATCAGATTATGTACATAGTGTAGCTGTAGAATAATAGAATTATGCATGTAATATATACAGTATACGTTTTTCTTCTTTTTAAATTAAGGAAGGGGCATATGTGCAGGCTTATGTGAAGTATTCATGATTAAAACATCTGTTTCTTTAAGGGAGATGCTACAACTGGATTTGGCTTGTTATATGACCATGAATTCAAAGTCAGACTGAAGTAAAGCTTGGTGGTTTTAGTATATATATATATATATGTATATATATATATATATATATATATATATATATATAGTTACAACCTCTTATTCATACATGTTACCAATGTGTACAAATGTCACTGTAGCACCCTTCCAGCACAGAAAAATAAAGAAGACTTTTTCATACTCTATATACCAAATGACAAATCAAGTATTATCTAAAGAGAGCAAAAGGCAATAGAAAAAAATGAACTTTTAGTTCTTTCCTTCATGAAGGGGAATCAAGAGCTGCCTAGAAGCAGACACTGAGAAACCTGCTAGCACACGTACTGCCATAAGCTAAGAAAAATGCAGTAAAACTGAGAGATGCTATCAGGATACAGCTGTAAGATCTGCTTCCACTTTTAAAAATATTTTTGCAGAAAACACCTATAAAGGTGGGACCTAATCACCTTTTCTTTGCATTTATCAAACAATATGATCTAGATAATACAAAAAGAAAAATACCCAATGGGTACAAAACTAGTAAGAAACAAAAGGAACCACGTCCAAGGCTCTAGGCAGAAATTTTTAATCTAAATGCATCCAAATTCACCAACTAAGCTCTTTCATATAACATATGGCTTCTTCAGAGTGAGTGAGTAAAAAGCATCCATACCTTACATTAAATACTCAATCATTCAATCATCCAATGAAAAACATTGTTGAGCAATTATACAATGATTAGAAAAGTTTAAACAACTGAATGTGTCTACGCACAGTAGAAAAAATATGTTACACATTCCCTAACAAAAAAATAAAAAAATAGTTAGAAAAGCATTCTGTCCATAATGTATAGTGATATCTCTCAAAAATCCACTTAAAAACATTTAAATAAAATGCTAATAAAAAATATTTAAAATATTTGTGTTGAAATTATAAGCAACTTGATGAAACAAGTGTGTAGAAAATACCTAATGTTCACCTATTAATACTAAATTCTATTGGCCCTATCCTTCAAAACAGGCTTTAAGTAGATGTATTCATTCAGGCCTGGTGGAGTAGTAGCATCCAATATTATTTGCCATCTATAGTCCAATAATTCCACCCTCAACCTGACATCACCACCCCTTTCAAGACATCCCACTCTATCGATCACAAAGAAAATAAATTTCTTAAAGTCCATACAGTGTATGCTATGCATATACAATGCATTATGTGCGTTGTGATTTTTAATGGCCCTCAGATGTTCTGCAATCCTGTCCTTTAACTTACGGACAGTTTTGGCCACATAGAATGCGTTACAACTAACACAGGTGGCAATATATACCAAATTCTGTGTGTTGCAACTGCACCTGCCAGGGCACCCAATGGTCTTAAAATAATTAGTCACCACTACATAAGGTCCTTCATTAATGAACCTACAAAATTTGCAAGTTCCACACTTATGCATCCTGGAACACTTGTATATAATTCTATTTCCTTCCAGGATTTCTTAGATGTTCTTCCCTCTTGAGTATATTATTTTGGGGAAACTTCCTAAATCATTCCTCAGAGTTTCATTGAATATTGTGTCCCATGTTTTGTTCACCACTTCAAGAACACCAGACGTTTGACTATTATATCTCAAAATTAGTGTCTTGCCTTCAAAGGTGTTGTCCTTCTCCACCTTTTCTGTATTGTTACCCCTTAAAATGGGTTGATATCTAATACTCCTTTTTCCCAAAACTTATCATCTAGCGCTTTACTATTCCTCTTTTTTGATGTTGAGGGTGGCAACTATTATAATGTAACAGGGAATTACTGTGAGACTTCTTCCTAAATATGTTACTGTGTAAAATATTTCCTGATTTGATCAATTTAATATCCAAAAATTCTATCTTATTATTGTTCCACTTACTAGTGAATTTGAAAAAAGTAGTGGTACTATTTAAGTATTCAACAAAAGACTTGGCCTCATCCTCACTTCCCTTCCACAAGATTAGTATGTCATCTAGAAATCTGTTGTAAAGAGCAATTCTGTCTTTATATGGTGACCCAAATACATATACTTCTTCCCAATATAGAAAAACTAGGTTGGCAAAACCAGGGGCACATTTTGCCCCCATAGCCACACCTGAAATTTGCTGAAACAATTCACCTTCAAATGTTACAAAATTGCTCTTCAACACCATTTCCATGCTTGTTGTCATCATATTTATTTTGGCAGCATTTAATTTACCACTTTTTACCAAACTTTGGGTGAAATATTCAAACCCCACATCTTGTGGAATTACAGTAAATAAGTTGATGACATCTATAGTTAGGAAGGACCATTCTGTACCATGACCTGATATCTTATCAAGTCTTTGAAGGCAATGCCAAGAATCTTTCAAAATGTGTGGAATCTAGATAA
This sequence comes from Protopterus annectens, assembly GCF_019279795.1. NCBI lineage: Eukaryota > Metazoa > Chordata > Ceratodontiformes > Protopteridae > Protopterus > Protopterus annectens. The sequence goes on along the minus strand of NC_056728.1, from coordinate 1,215,598,157 downwards.
TAACCTGAGAAGGACAATGCACTTCACAAGGGTGGAAAAGATGTGGATCCATTTGACTCTGTTCATGTGATTTACCTGACAGAAATCCTTCCTATTCTACCTATTTGCTATGTTAACTGATACAAGAGAGTTAGACATGAAACCTGCCATTAGAAAATGCACACATTTGTGGTAGACATTCACACAGAAGTACAAACATCCTCCCATCACGTACGTGTTTGGGTTTGGAGTCATTGTGTAATGTCTGTGTTTAATATATGGAATGTATGCATAGTAGGTATACAGTGCTATGGCAGTGACTGCATATAACCTTTCTAAGTTTCACATTTTCACAGGGAAAAAATTGAATGTGGCACAGGGTGGCATTGTTTTTACATGATGCCTATGACAAGGAGGCTATAGCATGAGGCAAGCAGTATACCCATGCAAGGGGAACTTTAACTTCTTAAAATCAAATTGTATTTTTTTTATGTATGGCTATGGCTAGTGAGCCAAAGCCCATTTATTTTATCCATTGCTAACAAGAATCTGTTCATGGACACTATTGCTATGTAAAGCACCTCACAAAACTCTACATTCTTATGCTTGTGTAGAAGATGTGTAATCAATTTAATTATCATTGTTGAAGCAGGGGTGTTTGAAGACATGACCTGCGATTTAGAGACATGTAACGGTAGGCATTTGTACTCAACTAGTAGTAATTTGCAAGGTGTGTGTGTGTGTGTGTGTGTGTGTGTGTGTGTGTGTGTGTGTGTGTGTGTGTGTGTGTGTGTTATTTACAGACACTCTGACCATGAGTAGGGAAGGACAAGAAGCCTAGAGGCCCTAATTGTATACTAATAGTAGTATAATGACATGGTAAGAGCAACATTATTAAAATGAGAGACTCTGTGGATGCAATATAGGTAAACAATATGGTGGAGAGATTCATAAATGAATATATTCTATGAATGCATGTGCTAGGTCAAGAACAACTTACTACAGTAAAATCTTGGAATTACAGGAGGTGAAGTGTGGAACAATATACATGACAGAGGTAGCATCAACAAACATGTATCTGCAACAGGCTGTACTCAGCTCTGGTAGTCATGGTGTAGCACAACTTTGCCCTCAGAGATGCTGTGTCTTCCATGTGGGCCTACCATATCATGACATTTATGATACTGAAATTGTGGACCACTACTGTGTAGACAGAGGCACTGTGTAGGAGTTGATTGAAATGTAATGTCCTCATTTGCAGGCTCATGGGAGTCATGGAATACCTATATCTGTGAATATCACGCTTTGTGTGGCTACGTGAATACTTCCTTCAGGGCCATTCAGTGACAAAAGGAAGACCTGGTAGGGGTATCGCAGAAGTCAGCTTCAAGGATAATGCCCAGTTCCATGATGCCATGCTACAGCATGTGTGGGAGTATATGTGGTTTCCTCATAACACAAAAGGACAGAGCCAAAACCATGTTGACTTTTTATGACTTATTTCATAATAAGTACAGTACATGTGCATAGAGGTACAGGTGGCCATAGACTGCACATACATTGAAATAAAGGCTCCAGATGATGAGCAATGAAGAAAATACTTCATCTGTAAGTTTAACCAAAATTAAGACTTGCAAGGAGTGTCCAAATAGAGGTCGGAAACCAGGGCAGAAAGACTTCCACTACCACAACAAGGTCTGGACAACTCAGAAACACAAACTAAAGTTCTGAAACCATCAAATCTGAGATCTGGACTATTCTAGTATAGGAAAAGAATGACATATATGTGCACTACCACTGAAGTATTGCTAGCATGTATAACTGGAATTCATTGAAAATCTGAACCTGAACTAACACTGAACAGCTGCATCTGGGTCTGCACAATTGGGACTGCACAACCACATGTATCAGGCATCCTGCATGTTTCAGGCATATTGCATGCATCAGATAACTTTCTGATGAAGACTTGCCTTTGTCGAAAACGTACAGATTGGTTTGGCGTTATTTTGTGATTTTCAATAAAAGATCCTCTTAAGAAGGAATCCTGGTTTCCAACCTCTATTTGGACACTCCTTGCAAGTCTTAATTTTGGTTTTGGTTGTCGTTTGACTTGCTTTCATCTGTAAGTTTACTACTCCATTAACTCTCAGATGGTCATCAATACACAGGATAAAATCTATAATGTTTCTGTCGACCACCCAGGCAGTATTAATAACTTCCAAATATGGCATACGCATTACTTTTATCAGTAGTTTCTGTTGGGTAATTTTCTCCAGGGATATCTCATTAGTAATGCTAAATATATCTAGAGCCATGGTTGATAACACCCATCAGAAATCTACAGAGAGTGGCAGACAATGGCTACTGCAATGCCCTGTTATACACTCGGGTCATCATCAAGGGTATATTTGTCCTACTAATGATCTGCTTTCACTGCCTGGATTATCTGGTAGTGTCTTGCAATATGACCCTGGCAAATATACTATGATGTTTTCTGTTTGTGCTATTTTACATAAAATAATATTGAAGAAACAGTTTCAGTAGGGAGAATAAATGCAGGAGGGACAAGTTCACCCACACCAGACATGGAGGATGTGCTTGGTGAGGAGACTGTGCAGAAGCTGCTTGGCAGCAGGGGATGAGTATGTCAGATGAAAGTGAGCACTGAATGACATTGCACTACTTAAAGGCAGTGTCTGGCTCAGAATTATGCACAGATTAGCTCATTACAGCCAGGTGACACCTGTAGGTGCTTCAGCAGTTACCTCCTACTGATGCCTCTAGATATCAAATACTGCTTGTTCATATTTGCATCAATAATTTTAAAACCATGCTACTTACAAAGTATTAAAATATTTCATCTTAAAGAATAAGCAATACCAAACACAACTGTGTTGATATCTGACATCTGGCTAGTGGAGGTAAAGCGATATTAATTGCTGCTCATATGATATTACTTTGTTATACATTTCATGTGTTTCTAAATACCTTGAAAACCAACTAGCACAGGCAGGACTGCTTAGTCTCATATGAAAGCTCTCAGCTGATG